>NC_054500.1:773322-1081933 GCF_017639515.1 Carcharodon carcharias
GCGCACATGAGATGACATGAATTTCTCGGGACATGACATGACATGAATTTCTCTTGGAAATGACAAGACATGACATGACATAAATTTCTGGGGGCATGACATGGCATGAATTTCTCAGGACATGAAATGACATAAATCAATGGGCACATGAAATGACATGAATTTCTCTTGACAAGACATGAATTTCTCGGGACACGGCATGACATGAATTTCTCGGGACATGACACGACATTAATCTCACGGCAAATAACATGACATGACATGACAATACTCTCTAGGGACATGAAATGACATGAATTTATCAGGACATGACATGACATAAATTAATGCGCGCATGAGATGACATGAATTGCTCGGGAATGACACGTCATGAATTCACGGGATATGTCATGAATTTCTCAGGACATGACATGACATGGATTTCTCAGGACATGACATGACATAACTTAATGGGCACAAGAGATGACATGAATTTCTCGGGACATGACATGATATGAATTTTTGCGCAATGACATGTCATAAATTCTGGGGATATGACATGAATTTCAGAGGCATGACATGACATGAAATGACATGACATAATTTTCTGTGCACATGACATGACATTAATTTCTTGGGACATGACATGACATGAATTTCTCGGGAGATGACATGACATGACATGAATTTCTCGGGACATGACATGACATAAATTAATCGCCACATGACATGACATGAATTTCTTTGCAAATGACATGTCATGATATGACAAGAAACTCTCGGGACATGACATGACATGAATTGCTCGGGAATGACATGTCATGAATTCTCGAGATATGACATGAATTTCTCAGGACATGACATGACATGAATTTCTCAGGACATGACATGACATAAATTAATGGGCACATGAGATGACATGAATTTCTCGGGACATGACATGACATGAATTTCTCGGGACAAGGCATGACATGAGTTCTTGGGACATGACATGTCATGACTAGAATTTCTCAGGACATGACATGACATAAATCAATGGGCACATGAAATGACATGAATTTCACGTGACAAGACATGAATTTCTTGGGACACGACATGACATGAATTTCTCGGGACATGACACGACATGAATACCTCGGCAAATAATATGACATGACATGACAATACTCTCTAGGGACATGAAATGACATGAATTTCTCAGGACATGACATGACATAAATTAATGCAAACATGAGATGACATGAATTTCTCGGGACATTATATGAATTTCTGGGGTCATGCCATGACATAAATTAATCAGCACATGACATGACATGAATTTCTTGGCACATGACATGACATGATATGACAAGAATCTCTCGGGACATGACATGACATGAATTTCCCTGGAATGACACGTCATTAATTATAGGTATATGACATGAATTTCAGGGGACATGACATGACATGACATGACATGAATTTCTTGGGACATGAAATGACATGTATTTCTCGGGACATGACATGACATTATATGAATTTCTGGTGACATGACATGACATGAATTTCTCGGGACATGACAAGACATGACATGACATGACATGAATTTCTGGGGACATGACATGGCATGAATTTCTCTGGACATGACATGACATTGTATGAATTTCTGGGGTCATGCCATGACATAAGTTAATCGGCACATGACATGACATGAATTTCTTGGCACATGACATGACATGATATGACAAGAATCTCTCGGGACATGACATGACATGAATTTCCCTGGAATGACACGTCATTATTTATAGGTATATGACATGAATTTCAGCGGACATGACATGACATGACATGACATGAATTTCTTGGGACATGAAATGACATGTATTTCTCGGGACATGACATGAAATGACATGAATTTCTCGGGACATGAGATCACATGACAAGAATTTCTCGGGACATGACATGGCATGAATTTCTGAGGAAATGACATGGCATGAATTACTCGGGACATGACATGACATGATTCTCCTGGGACATGACATGACATTATATGAATTTCTAATGACATGACATGACATGAACTTCTCTGGACATGACATGACATGAATTTCTCGGGACATGACAAGACATGACATGACATGAATTTCTGGGGACATGACATGGCATGAATTTCTCGGGACATGACGTGACATGAATTTCTCTGGACATGACATGACATTATATGAATTTCTGGTGTCATGCCATGACATGAATTTCTCTGGACATGACATGACATGAATTTCTCGGGACAAGGCATGACATGAGTTCTTGGGACATGACATGACTAGAATTTCTCAGGACATGACAGGACATAAATCAATGGGCACATGAAATGACATGCATTGCTCGTGACAAGACATGAATTTCTCGGGACACGACATGACATGAATTTCTCGGGACATGACACAACATGAATCTCTCGGCAAATAACAGGACATGACATGACAATACTCTCTAGGGACATGAAATGACATGAATTTATCAGGACATGACGACATAAATTAATGCACACATGAGATGACATGAATTGCTCGGGACATGACACAACATGAATCTCTCGGCAAATGACATGACATGACATGACAATACTCTCTAGGGACATGACATGACATGAATTTCTCAGGACATGACATGACATAAATTAATGCGCACATGAGATGACATGAATTTCTCGGGACATGACATGACATGAATTTCTCTTGGAAATGACAAGACATGACATGACATAAATTTCTGGGGGCATGACATGGCATGAATTTCTCAGGACATGAAATGACATAAATCAATGGGCACATGAAATGACATGAATTTCTCTTGACAAGACATGAATTTCTCGGGACACGGCATGACATGAATTTCTCGGGACATGACACGACATTAATCTCACGGCAAATAACATGACATGACATGACAATACTCTCTAGGGACATGAAATGACATGAATTTATCAGGACATGACATGACATAAATTAATGCGCGCATGAGATGACATGAATTGCTCGGGAATGACACGTCATGAATTCACGGGATATGTCATGAATTTCTCAGGACATGACATGACATGGATTTCTCAGGACATGACATGACATAACTTAATGGGCACATGAGATGACATGAATTTCTCGGGACATGACATGATATGAATTTTTGTGCAATGACATGTCATAAATTCTGGGGATATGACATGAATTTCAGAGGCATGACATGACATGAAATGACATGACATAATTTTCTCTGCACATGACATGACATGAATTTCTTGGGACATGACATGACATAAATTAATCGCCACATGACATGACATGAATTTCTTTGCAAATGACATGACATGATATGACAAGAATCTCTCGGGACATGACATGACATGAATTTCTCAGGACATGACATGACATAAATTAATGGGCACATGAGATGACATGAATTTCTCGGGACATGACATGATATGAATTTCTCGGGACAAGGAATGACATGAGTTCTTGGGACATGACATGTCATGACTAGAATTTCTCAGGACATGACATGACATAAATCAATGGGCACATGAGATGACATGAATTTCTCGGGACATGACATGACATGAATTTCTCGGGACATGACAACACATGACATGACATAAATTTCTGGGGGCATGACATGGCATGAATTTCTCAGGACATGACATGACACGAATTTCCCGGGACAGGACATGTCATAAATTCTCGGTATATGACATGAATTTCTGGGGACATGATATTACATGGATTTCTCAGGACATGACATGACATTACTTAATGGGCACATGAGATGACATGCATTTCTCGGGACATGACATGATATGAATTTCTTGGCACATGACATGACATGACAAGACAAGAATCTCTCGGGACATGACATGACATGAATTTCTCGGGACATGACATGACACGATTTTCTTGGGACATGACATGAATTTCTAGGCACATGACATGACATGAATATATCCGGAAATGACATGACATTACATGAATATATCCGGAAATGACATGATATGAATTCTCGGGATATGAAATGAATTTCTCTGACATGACACGAATTTCTCGGGACATGACATGACATGAATTTCTCGGGACATGAAATGACATAAATTAATCGGCACATGACATGACATGAATCTCTTGGCCATGACATGACATGACATGGCAGGAATCTCTCGTGACATGACATGACATGAATTTCTTGGGATGACGAGTCATGAATTCTGGGGAAATGACATGAATTTCTCATGACATGATATGTCATGAATTTCTCAGGATATGAAATGAATTTCTCGTGACATGACACGAATTTCTCGGGACATGACATGACATGAATTTCTCGGGACATGACATGACATTAATTAATCGGCACAAGACATGACTTGAATTTTTTGGCACATGACATGACATGATATGATAAGAATCTCTCGTGGCATGACATGACATGAATTGCTCGGGAATGACACTTCATGAATTCTCAGGATATGACATGAATTTCTCAGGACATGACATGACTTGAATTTCTCAGGACATGACATGACATAAATTAATGGGCACATGAGATGACATGAATTTCTCAGGTCCTGACGTGATATGAATTTCTTGGCACATGCCATGACATGACATGACAAGAATCTCTCGGGACATGACATGACATGAATTTCTCTGGAATGACACGTCATGAATTCTCGGTATATGACATGAATTTCAGGGGACATGACATGGCATGACATGACATAAATTTCTGTGGACATGACATGACATGAATATCTTGGGACATGACATGACATGTATTTCTCGGGACATGACATGACATGACATGAATTTCTCGGGACATGACATGACAAGAATTTCTCGGGACATGACAAGACATAACATGACATAAATTTGTGTGGACATGACATGACATGAATTTCTCGGGACATGACAATACATGACATGACATAAATTTCTGGGGACATGACATGGCATGAATTTCAGAGGACATGACAACGCATGAATTACTCAGGACATGACATGACATGATTCTCCTGGGACATGCTGTGACATTATATGAATTTCTGGTGACATGACATGACATGAACTTCTCTGGACATGACATGACATGAATTTCTTGGGACATGACAAGACATGACATGACATGAATTTCTGGGGACATGACATGGCATGAATTTCTCTGGACATGACATGACATGAATTTCTCGGGACAAGGCATGACATGAGTTCTTGGGACATGACATGACATGACTAGAATTTCTCAGGACATGACATGTCATAAATCAACGGGCACATGAACTGACATGAATTTCTCATGACAAGACATGAATTTCTCGGGAAGCGACATGACATGAATTTCTCGGGACATGACACGACATCAATCTCACGGCAAATAACATGAGATGACAAGACAACACTCTCTAGGGACATGAAATGACATGAATTTATCAGCACATGACATGACATAAATTAATGCACACATGAGATGACATGAATTTCTCGGGACATGACACAACATGAATCTCTCGGCAAATGACATGACATGACATGACAATCCTCTCTAGGGACATGACATGACATGAATTTCTCAGGACATGACATGACATAAATTAATGCGCACATGAGATGATATGAATTTCTCGGGACATGACATGACATGAATTTCTCGGGGCATGACAAGACATGACATGACATAAATTTCTGGGGGCATGACATGGCCTGAATTTCTCAGGACATGACATGACATGAATTTCCCGGGACACGGCATGTCATAAATTCTCGGTATATAACATGAATTTCTGGGGACATGACATTACATGGATTTCTCAGGACATGACATGACATGATTTTCTTGGGACATGACATGACATTATATGAATTTCTGCTGACATGACATGACATGAATTTCACGGGACAAATAATGACAAGAGTTCTTGGGACATGACATTACTTGACATGACTAGAATTTCTCGGGACATGACAATGACATGATTTTCTCGGGACATGACATGGCATGACATGAATATCTCGTGACATGACATGAATTTCACGGGACATGTCATGACATGAATTTCTCGGGACATTACATGACACGAATCTCTTGGCACATGACATGACATGACAGGACAAACTGTCTAGGGACATGAGATGACATGAATTTCTCGGGACATGACATGACATAAATTAATGGGCACGTGACAAGACAAGAATCTCTCGGGACATGACATGACATGAATTTCTCGGGACATGACATGACATGATTTTATTGGGACATGACATGAATTTCTAGGCACATGACATGACATGATTTTCTCGGGACATGACATGACATGACATGAATATATCCTGAAATGACATGATATGAATTCTCGGGATATGAAATGAATTTCTCTGACATGACACGAATTTCTCGGGACATGACATGACATGAATTTGTTGGGACATGACATGTCATAAATTAATCGGCACATGACATGACATGAATTTCTTGGCACATGACATGACATAACATGGCAAGAATCTCTCGGGACATGACATGACATGAATTTCTTAGGAATGACGAGTCATGAATTAAGTGGAAATGACATGAATTTCTCACGACATGACATGACATGAATTTCTCGAGACATGACATGACATAAATTAATGGGCACATGAGATTACATGAATTTCTCGGGACATGACATGACATGAATTTCTCGGGACAAGGCATGACATGAGTTCTTAGGACATGACATGACATGACTAGATTTTCTCAGGACATGACATGACATAAATCAATGGGCCCATGAAATGACATGAATTTCACGTGACAAGACATGAATTTCTTGGGACACGCCATGACACGAATTTCTCGGGACATGACACGACATGAATCTCTCGGCAAATAACATGACATGACATGACAATACTCTCTAGGGACATGAAATGACATGAATTACTCAGGACATGACATGACATAAATTAATGCACACATGAGATGACATGAATTTCTCAGGACATGACACGACATGAATCTCTCGGCAAATGACATGACATGACATGACAATACTCTCTAGGGACATGACATGACATGAATTTCTCAGGACATGACATGACATAAATTAATGCGCACATGAAATGACATGAATTTCTCGGGACAGTACATGACATGAATTTATCGGGACATGACAAGACATGACATGACCTAATTTTCTGGGGGCATGACATGGCATGAATTTCTCAGGACATGACACGACATGAATCTCTCGGCAAATGACATGACATGACATGACAATACTCTCTAGGGACATGACATGACATGAATTTCTCAGGACATGACATGACATAAATTAATGCGCACATGAAATGACATGAATTTCTCGGGACAGTACATGACATGAATTTATCGGGACATGACAAGACATGACATGACCTAATTTTCTGGGGGCATGACATGGCATGAATTTCTCAGGACATGACATGACATGAATTTCCCGGGACATGACATGTCATAAATTCTCGGTATATGACATGAATTTCTGGGGACATGACATTGCATGGATATCTCGGGACATGACATGACATGATTTTCTTGGAACATGACATGACATTATAAGAATTTCTGGTGACATGACAAGGCATGAATTTCTCGGGACATGACATGACATGAATTTCTCGGGACATGGCATGACATGAATCTCTTGGCAAATGACATGACATGACAGAACAAACTCTCTAGGGACATGACATGACATGAATTTCTCCGGACATGACATGACATAAATTAATGGGCACATGAGATGACATGTATTTCTCGGGACATGACATGATATGAATTCCTTGGCACATGACATGACAAGACAAGAATCTCTCGGGACATGACATGACATGAATTTCTCGGGACATGACATGACATTATTTTCTTGGGACATGACATGAATTTCTAGGCACATGACATGACATGATTTTCTCGGGACATGACATGACATGACACGAATATATCCGGAAATGACATGATATGAATTCTCGGGATATGAAATGAATTTCTCTGACATGACACAAATTTCTTGGGACATGACATGACATAAATTAATCGGCACATGACATGACATGAATTTCTTGGCACATGACATGACATGACATGGCAAGAATCTCTCGGGACATGACATGACATGAATTTCTTCGGAATGACGAGTCATGAATTCAGGTGTAATGACATGAATTTCTCACGACATGACATGTCATGAATTTCTCAGGATATGAAATGAATTTCTCGGGACATGACATGACATGAATTTCTCGAGACATGACATGACATAAATTAATCGGCACATGACATGACATGAATTTCTTGGCACATGACATGACATGATATGACAATCTCTCGGGACATGACATGACATGAATTTCCCTGGAATGACACGTCATTAATTATAGGTATATGAAATGAATTTCAGGGGACATGAAATGACATGACATGACATGAATTTCTTGGGACATGAAATGACATGTATTTCTCGGGACATGACATGACATGACATGAATTTCTCGGGACATGACATGACATGACAAGAATTTCTCGGGACATGACAAGACATAACATGAGATTAATTTGTGTGGACATGACATGACATGAATTTCTCGGGACATGACATGACATTATTTTCTTGGGACATGACATGAATTTCTAGGCACATGACATGACATGATTTTCTCAGGACATGACATGACATGACACGAATATATCCGGAAATGACATGATATGAATTCTCGGGATATGAAATGAATTTCTCTGACATGACACAAATTTCTTGGGACATGACATGACATAAATTAATCGGCACGTGACATGACATGAATTTCTTGGCACATGACAGGACATGACATGGCAAGAATCTCTCGGGACATGACATGACATGAATTTCTTCGGAATAACGAGTCATGAATTCAGGGGAAATGACATGAATTTCTCACGACATGACATGTCATGAATTTCTCAGGATATGAAATGAATTTCTCGGGACATGACATGACATGAATTTCTCGAGACATGACATGACATAAATTAATCGGCACATGACATGACATGAATTTCTTGGCACATGACATGACATGATATGACAAGAATCTCTCGGGACATGACATGACGTGAATTTCCCTGGAATGACACGTCATTAAATATAGGTATATGACATGAATTTCAGGGGACATGACATGACATGACATGAATTTCTTGGGACATGAACTGACATGTATTTCTCGGGACATGACATGACATGACATGAATTTCTCGGGACAAGACATGACATGACAAGAATTTCTCGGGACATGACAAGACATAACATGAGATTAATTTGTGTGGACATGACATGACATGAATTTCTCGGGACATGACAATACATGACATGACATAAATTTCTGTGGACATGACATGGCATGAATTTCTGAGGAAATGACATGGCATGAATTACTCGGGACATGACATGACATGATTCTCCTGGGACATGACATGACATTATATGTATTTCTGGTGACATGACATGGCATGAACTTCTCTGGACATGACATGACATGAATTTCTCGGGACATGACAAGACATGACATGACATGAATTTCTGGGGACATGACATGGCATGAATTTCTCGGGACATGACATGGCATGAATTTCTCTGGACATGACATGACATGACAGGACAAACTCTCTAGGGACATGATATGACATGAATTTCTCGGGACATGACATGACATTACTTAATGGGCACATGAGATGACATGCATTTCTCGGGACATGACATGATATGAATTTCTTGGCACATGACATGACATGACAAGACAAGAATCTCTCGGGACATGACATGACATGAATTTCTCGGGACATGACATGACATGATTTTCTTGGGACATGACATGAATTTCTAGGCACATGACATGACATGATTTTCTCGGGACATGACATGACATGACATGAATATATCCGGAAATGACATGATATGAATTCTCGGGATATGAAATGAATTTCTCTGACATGACACGAATTTCTCGGGACATGACATGACATGAACTTCTCGGGACATGAAATGACATAAATTAATCGGCACATGACATGACATGAATCTCTTGGCCATGACATGACATGACATGGCAGGAATCTCTCGTGACATGACATGACATGAATTTCTTGGGATGACGAGTCATGAATTCTGGGGAAATGTCATGAATTTCTCACGACATGACATGTCATGAATTTCTCAGGATATGAAATGAATTTCTCCTGGCATGACACGAATTTCTGGGGTCAAGCCATGACATGAATTTCTCGGGACATGACATGACATGAATTTCTCAGGACAAGGCATGACATGAGTTCTTGGGACATGACATGACATGACTAGAATTTCTCAGGACATGACATGACATAAATCAATCGGCACATGAAATGACATGAATTGCTCGTGACACGATATGACATGAAATTCTCGGGACATGACACAACATGAATCTCTCGGCAAATAACAGGACATGACATGACAATACTCTCTAGAGACATGAAATGACATGAATTTCTCAGGACATGACATGACATAAATTAATGCACACATGAGATGACATGAATTGCTCGGGACATGACACAACATGAATGTCTCGGCAAATGACATGACATGACATGACAATACTCTCTAGGGACATGACATGACATGAATTTCTCAGGACATGACATGACATAAATTAATGCGCACATGAGATGACATGAATTTCTCGGGACATGACATCACATGAATTTCTCTTGGACATGACAAGACATGACATGACATGACATAAATTTCTGGGGGCATGACATGACATGAATTTCCAGGGACACGACATGTCATAAATTCTCGGTATATAACATGAATTTCTGGGGACATGACATTACATGGATTTCTCAGGACATGACATGACATGATTTTCTTGGGATATGACATGACATTATATGAATTTCTGGTGACATGACATGTCATGAATTTCTCTGGGTTGACAGGACATGAATATCTTGGGACATGACATGAATTTCACGGGACAAATCATGACATGAGTTCTTGGGACATGACATTACATGACATGACTAGAATTTCTCGGGACATGACATTGACATGATTTTCTCGGGACATGACATGACATGAATATCTCGTGACATGACATGAATTTCTCGAGGCATGACATGACATGAATTTCTAGGGACATGACATGTCATGAATCTCTTGGCACATGACATGACATGACAGGACAAACTCTCTAGGGACATGACATGACATGAATTTCTCCGGACATGACATGACATAAATTAATGGGCACATGAGATGACATGCATTTCTCGGGACATGACATGATATGAATTTCTTGGCACATGACATGACATGACAAGACAAGAATCTCTCGGGACATGACATGACATGAATTTCTCGGGACATGACATGACATGATTTTTTTGGGACATGACATGAATTTCTAGGAACATGACATGACATGATTTTCTCGGGACATGACATGACATGACATGAATATATCCTGACATGACATGATATGAATTCTCTGGATATGAAATGAATTTCTCTGACATGACACGAATTTCTCGGGACATGACACGACATGAATCTCTCGGCAATTAACATGACATGACATGACAATACTCTCTAGGGACATGAAATGACATGACATGACTAGAATCTCTCAGGACATGACATGACATAAATCAGTGGGCACATGAAATGACATGAATTGCTCGTGACAAGACATGAATTTCTCGGGACACGATATGACATGAAATTCTCGGGACATGACACAACGTGAATCTCTCGGCAAATAACAGGACATGACATGACAATACTCTCTAGAGACATGAAACGACATGAATTTCTCAGGACATGACATGACATAAATTAATGCACACATGAGATGACATGAATTTCTCGGGACATGACACAACATGAATCTCTCAGCAAATGACATGACATGACATGACAAAACTCTCTAGGGACATGACATGACATGAATTTCTCGGGACATGACATGACATGAATTTCTCGGGACATGACAAGACATGACATGACAAAAATTTCTGGGGGCATGACATGGCATGAATTTCTCAGGACAGGACATGACATGACATGAATTTCCCGGGACACGGCATGTCATAAATTCTCAGTATATAACATGAATTTCTGGGGATATGACATTACATGGGTTTCTCAGGACATGACGTGACATGATTTTCTTGGGACATGACATGACATTATATGAATTTCTGGTGACATGGCATGACATGAATTTCTCTGGGTTGACAGGACATGAATATCTTGGGACATGACATGAATTTCAAGGGACAAATCATGAAATGATTTCTTGGGACATGACATTACATGACATGACTAGAATTTCTCGGGAAAGACAATGACATGATTTTCTCGGGACATGACATGACATGACATGAATATCTCGTGACATGACATGAATTTCTCGAGACATGACATGACATGAATTTCTCGGGACATGACATGACATGAATCTCTTGGCACATGACATGACATGACAGGACAAACTCTCTAGGGACATGACATGACATGAATTTCTCAGGACATGACATGACATGACATGACAGGACAAACTCTGTAGCGACATGACGTGACATGAATTTCTCAGGACATGACATGACATAAATTATTGGGCACATGAGATGACATGCATTTCTCGGGACATGACATGACATGAATTTCTCGGGACATGACATGACATGATTTTCTTGGGACATGACATGAATTTCTAGGCACATGACATGACAGGATTTTCTCGGGACATGACATGACATGACATGAATATATCCGGAAATGACATGATATGAATTCTCGAGATATGAACTGAATTTCTCTGACATGAAATGAATTTCTCGGGACATGACAGGACATGAATTTCTTGGGACATGACATGACATAAATTAATCGGCACATGACATGACATGAATTTCGTGGCACATGACATGACATGACATGGCAAGATTATCTCGGGACATGACATGACATGAATTTCTTGGGAATGACGAGTCATGAATTCTGGGGAAATGGCATGAATTTCTCACGACATGACATGTCAAAAATTTCTCAGGATATGAAATGAATTTCTCGGGACATGACAAGACATGAATTTCTCGAGACATGACATGACACAAATTAATCAGCACTTGACATGACATGAATTTCTTGGCACATGACATGACATGATATGACAAGAATCTCTCGGGACATGACATGACATGAATTGCTCCGGAGTGAATTCTCAGCATATGACATGATTTTCTCAGGACATGACGTGGCATGAATTTCTCTGGACATGACATGACATGATTCTCCTGGGACATGACATGACATGATATGAATTTCTGGTGACATGTCATGACATGAACTTCTCTGGACATGACAAGACATGACATGACATGAATTTCTGGGGACATGACATGACATGAATTTCTCTGGACATGACATGGCATGAATTTCTCTGGACATGCCATGACATTATATGAATTTCTGGGGACATGCCATGACATGAATTTCTCTGGACATGACATGACATGAATTTCTCGGGACAAGGCATGGCATGAGTTCTTGGGACATGACATGACATGACTAGAATTTCTCAGGTCATGACATGACATAAATCAATGGGCACATGAAATGACATGAATTTCTCGGGGCACGACATGACATGAATTTATCGGGACATGACACGACATGAATCTCTCGGCAAATAAAATGACATCACATGACAATTCTCTCTAGGGACATGAAATGACATGAATTTCTCAGGACATGACATGACATAATTTAATGCACACATGAGATGACATGAATTTCTCGGGACATGACACGACATGAACCTCTCGGCAAATGACATGACATGACATGACAATACTCTCTAGGGACATGACATGACATGAATGTCTCAGGACATGACATGACATAAATTAATGCGCACATGAGATGACATGAATTTCTCGGGACATGACATGACATGAATTTCTCTGGGCATGACAAGACATGACATGACCTAAATTTCTGGGGCATGACATGGCATGAATTTCTCAGGACATGACATGACATGATTTTCTTTGGACATGACATGACATTATATGAATTTCTGGTGACATGACATGACATGAATTTCTCTGGGTTGACAGGACATGAATATCTTGGGACATGCCATGTATTTCTCTGGACAAATCATGACATGAGTTCTTGGGACATGACATTACATGATATGACTAGAATTTCTCGGGACATGACAATGACATGATTTTCTCGGAACATGACATGACATGACATCAATTTCTCGGGACATGACATGAAATGAATCTCTTGGCACATGACATGACATGACAGGACAAACTCTCTAGAAAAATGACATGACATGAATTTCTCAGGACATGACATGCCATAAATTAATGGGCACATGAGATGACATGTATTTCTCGGGACATGACATGATATGAATGTCTTGGCACATGACATTACATGACAAGACAAGACTCTCCCGGGACATGACATGACATGAATTTCTTGGGACATATGACATGATTTTCCTGGGACATGACATGAATTTCTAGGCACATGACATGACATGATTTTCTCGGGGCATGACATGACATGACATGAATATATCCGGAAATGACATGGTATGAATTCTCGGGATATGAAATGAATTTCTCTGACATGACACGAATTTCTCGGGACATGACATGACATGAATTTCTCGGGACATGATATGACATAAATTTATCGGCACTTGACATGACATGAAATTTTTGGCACATGACATGACATGAGATGGCAAGAATCTCTTGGCACATGACATGACATGAATTTCTTTGGAATGACGAGTCACGAATTCTGGGGAAATGACATGAATTTCTCACGACATGACATGTCATGAATTTCTCAGGATATGAAATGAATTTCTCGGGACATGCCATGACATGAATTTCTCGAGACATGACATGACATAAATTAATCGGCACATGACATGACATGAATTTCTTTGCACATGACATGACATGATATGACAAGAATCTCTCGGGACATGACATGACATGAATTGCTCGGCAATGACACGTCATGAATTCTCAGGATATGACATGAATTTCTCAGGACATGACATGACTTGAATTTCTCAGGACATGACATGACATAAATTAATGTGCACAAGAGATGACATGAATTTCTCGGGACCTGACGTGATATGAATTTCTTGGCACATGATATGACATGACATGACAATAATCTCTCGGGACATGACATGTCATGAATTTCTCTGGAATGACACGTCATGAATTCTCGGTATATGACATGAATTTCAGGGGACACGACATGACATGACATGACATGACATAAATTTCTGTGGACATGACATGAAATGAATTTCTTGGGACATGACATGACATGTATTTCTTGGGACATGACATGATGTGACATGAATATATCCATAAATGACATGATATGAATTCTCGGGATATGAAATGAATTTCTCTGACATGACACGAATTTCTCGGGACATGACATGACATGAATATCTTGGGACATGACATGACATAAATTAATCGGCACATGACATGACATGAATTTCTTGGCACATGACATGACATGACATGGCAAGATTCTCTCAGGACATGACATGACATGAATTTCTTGGGAATGACGCGTCATGAATTCTGGGGAAATGACATGAATTTCTCATGACATGACATGACATAAATTAATCTGCACATGACATGACATGAATTTCTTGGCACATGACATGACATGATATGACAAGAATCTCTCGGGACATGACATGACATGAATTGCTCGGCAATGACACGTCATGAATTCTCAGGATATGGAATTAATTTCTCGGGACATGACATGACATGAATTTCTCGAGACATGACATGACATAAATTAAACGGCACATGACCTGACATGAATTTCTTGGCACATGACATGACATGATATGACAAGAATCTCTCGGGACATGAAATGACATGAATTGCTCGGGAATGAATTCTCAGGATATGACATGAATTTCTCAGCACATGACATGACATGAATTTCTCTGGACATGACATGACATGATTCTCCTGGGACATGACATGACATGACATGACATGAACTTCACTGGACATGACATGACATGAATTTCTCGGGACATGACAAGACATGACATGACATAAATTGCTGGGGATATGACATGGCATGAATTTCTGGGGACATGACATGGCATGAATTTCTCTGGACATGAAATGACATTATATGAATTTCTGGGGACATGCCATGACATGCATTTCTCTGGACATGACATGAATTTCTCGGGACATGACAAGACATGACATGACATGAATTTCTGGGGATATGACATGGCATGAATTTCTCGGGACATGATATGGCATGAATTTCTCTGGACAGGACATGACATGACATGAGTTTCCCGGGACATGGCATGACATGAGTTCTTGGGACATGACATGACATGACTAGCATTTCTCAGGGCATGACATGACATAAATCAATGGGCACATGAAATGACATGAATTTCTCGTGACAAGACATGATTTTATCGAGAGACGACATGACATGAATTTCTCGGGACATGACACGACATGAATCTCTCGGCAAATAACATGACGTGACATGACAATACTCTCTAGGGACGTGAAATGACATGAATTTCTCAGCACATGACATGACATAAATTAATGCACACATGAGATGACATGAATTTCTCGGGACATGACACAACATGAATCTCTCGACAAATGACATGACATGACATGACAATACTCTCTAGGGACATGACATGACATGAATTTCTCAGGACATGACATGAGATAAATTAATGCGCACATGAGATGACATGAATTTCTCGGGACATGACATGACATGACATGAACTAAATTTCTGGGGGCATGACATGGCATGTATTTCTCAGGACATGACATGACATGAATTTCCCGGGACATGACATTACATGGATTTCTCAGGACATGACATGACATGATTTTCTTGGGACATGACATGACATTATATGAATTTCTGGTGACATGACATGACATGAATTTCTCTGGGTTGACAGGACATGAATATCTTGGGACATGACATGTATTTCTCTGGACAAATCATGCCATGGGTTCTTGGGACATGACATTACATGACATGACTAGAATCTCTCGGGACATGACAATGACATGATTTTCTCGGGACATGACATGATATGACATGAATATCTCGTGACATGACATGAATTTCTCGGGACATGACATGACATGATTTTCTCGGTACATGACATGACATGAATCTCTTGGCACATGACATGACATGACAGGACAAACTCTCTAGGGACATGACATGACATGAATTTCTCAGGACATGACATGACATAAATTAATGGGCACATGAGATGACATGTATTTCTCGGGGGTGACATGATATGAATTTCTTGGCACATGACATTACATGACAAGACAAGAATCTCTCGGGACATGACATGACATGAATTTCTTGGGACATGACATGACATGATTTTCCTGGGACATGACATGACATGAATTTCCTGGGACATGACATGAATTTCTCGGGACATGACATGACATGAATTGCTCGGCAATGAAATGACATAAATTAATGTGCACAAGAGATGACATGAATTTCTCGGGACCTGACGTAATATGAATTTCTTGGCACATGATATGACATGACATGACAATAATCTCTCGGGACATGACATGTCATGAATTTCTCTGGAATGACACGTCATGAATTCTCGGTATATGACATGAATTTCAGGGGACATGACATGACATGACATGACATGACATAAATTTCTGTGGACATGACATGACATGAATTTCTTGGGACATGACATGACATGCATTTCTCGGGACATGACATGACATGACATGAATGACATGATATGAATTCTCGGGATATGAAATGAATTTCTCTGACTTTACACGAATTTCTTGGGACATGACATGACATGAATATCTTGGGACATGACATGACATAAATTAATCGGCACATGACATGACATGAATTTCTTGGCACATGACATGACATGACATGGCAAGATTGTCTCAGCACATGACATGACATGAATTTCTTGGGAATGACGAGTCATGAATTCTGGGGAAATGACATGAATTTCTCATGACATGACATGACATAAATTAATCTGCACATGACATGACATGAATTTCTTGGCACATGACATGACATGATATGACAAGAATCTCTCGGGACATGACATGACATGAATTGCTCGGCAATGACACGTCATGAATTCTCAGGATATGAAATTAATTTCTCGGGACATGACATGACATGACATGAATATCTCGTGACATGACATGAATTTCTCGGGACATGACATGACATGAATTTCTCGGGACATGACATGACATGAATCTCTTGGCACATGACATGACATGAATCTCTTGGCACATGACATTACATGACGACGAGAATTTCTCAGGACATGACAATGACATGATTTTCTCGGGACATGACATGACATGACATGAATATCTCGTGACATGACATGAATTTCTCGGGACATGACATGACATGAATTTCTCGGGACATGATATGAATTTCTTGGCACATGACATGACATGATATGACAAGAATCTCTCGGGACATGAAATGACATGAATTGCTCGGGAATGAATTCTCAGGATATGACATGAATTTCTCTGGACATGACATGGCATGAATTTCTCTGGACATGACATGACATGATTCTCCTGGGACATGACATGACATGACATGAACTTCTCTGGACATGACATGACATGAATTTCTCGGGACATGACAAGACATGACATGACATGAATTTCTGGGGATATGACATGGCATGAATTTCTCGGGACATGACATGGCATGAATTTCTCTGGACATGCCATGACATTATATGAATTTCTGGGGACATGCCATGACATGAATTTCTCTGGACATGACATGAAATGAATTTCTCGGGACAAGGCATGAAATGAGTTCTTGGGACATGACATGACATGACTAGAATTTCTCAGGACATGACATAAATCAATGGACACATGAAATGACATGAATTTCTCGTGACAAGACAAGGAATTTCTCGGGAGACAACATGACATGAATTTCTCAGGACATGACATGACATGAAAATCTCGGCAAATGACATGACATGACATGACAATACTCTTTAGGTACATGACATGACATGTATTTCTCGGGACATGACATTACATGAATTTCTCGGGATATGACAAGACATGACATGACCTAAATTTCTGGAGGCCTGACATTGCATGAACTTCTCAGGACATGACATGACATGAATTTCCCGGGACATGACATTATATGGATTTCTCAGGACATGACATGACATGATTTTCTTGGGACATGACATGTCATTATATGAATTTCTGGTGACATGACATGACATGAATTTCTTGGCACATGACATGACATGACATGGCAAGAATCTCTAGGGACATGACATGACATGAATTTCTCTGGGTTGACAGGACATGAATATCTTGGGACATGACATGTATTTCCCTGGACAAATCATGACATGAGTTCTTGGGACATGACATTACATGACATGACTAGAATTTCTCGGGACATGACAATGACATGATTTTCTCGGGACATGACATGACATGACATGAATATCTCGTGACATGACATGAATTTCTCAGGACATGACATGACATAAATTAATGTGCACATGACATGTCATGAATTTCTCAGGACATAACATGACATAAATTAATGTGCTCATAAGATGACATGAATTTCTCGGGACATGACATGACATGAATTTCTTGGGACATGACATGACATGTAATTCTCGGGACATGACATGACATGAATATATCCGTAAATGACATGATATGAATTCTCGGGATATGAAATGAATTTCTCTGACATGACACGAATTTCTCGGGACATGACATGACATGAATATCTTGGGACATGACATGACATAAATTAATCGGCACATGACATGACATGAATTTCTTGGCACATGACATGACATGGCAAGATTCTCTCGGGACATGACATGACATGAATTTCTTGGGAATGACGAGGCATGAATTCTGCGGAAATGACATGAATTTCTCACGACATGACATGTCATGAATTTCTCAGGATATGAAATGAATTTCTCGGGACATGACATGACATGAATTTCTCGAGACATGACATGACACGAATCTCTTGGCACATGACATGACATAACAGGACAATACTCTCTAGGGACATGACATGACATGAATTTCTCTGGACATGACATGACATAAATTAATGGGCACATGAGATGACATGCATTTCTCGGGACATGACATGATATGAATTTCTTGGCACATGACATGACATGACAAGACAAGAAACTCTCGGGACATGACATGACATGAATTTCTTGGGACACGACATGACATGATTTTCTTGGAACATGACATGAATTTCTTGGCACATGACATGACATGAATTAATCGGCACATGACATGACATGAATTTCTTGGTGCATGACATGACATGACATGGCAAGAATCTCTCGGGACATGACATGACAAGAATTTCTTGGGAATGACGATTCATGAATTCTGCGGAAATGACATGAATATCTCACGACATGACATTCATGAATTTCTCAGGATATGAAATGAATTTCTCGTGACATGACATGAATTTCTCGGGACATGACATGACATGAATTTCTCGGGATATGACATGACATAAATTAATCGGCACATGACATGACATGAATTTCTTGGCACATGACATGACATGATATGACAAGAATCTCTCGGGACATGACATGACATGAATTGCTCGGGAATGACACATCATGAATTCTCGGGATATGACATGAATTTCAGGGGACATTACATCACATGACATGACATGACATAATTTTCTGTGGACATGACATGTCATGAATTCACTGGATATGGTAAGAATTTTTCATGACATGACATGACATTACTATCTTGGCACAGGCCATGACATGACAGGACAATACTCTCTAGGGACATGAATTTCTCGGGAGATGACATGACATGACATGAGTTTCTCAGGACATGACAAGACATGACATGTCATAAATTTCTGTGCACATGAATTTCTGGCGACTTGAATTTCTGGGGACGTGACATGGCATTAATTTCTCGGGACATGACATGACATGATTTTATTGGGACATGACATGAATTTCTCGGGACATGACAAGACATGACATGACATGAATTTTGCGGGACATGACATGACATGACAAGAATTTCTTGAGACATGACAAGACATTACATGACATAAATCTGTGTGGACATGACATGATATGAATTTCTCGGGACATGACAAGACATGAATTTCTCGGGAGATGACATGAAATGACATGAATTTCTCAGGACATGACATGACATAAATTAATCGGCACATGACATGACATGAATTTCTGGGCACATGACATGACATGATATGACAAGACTCTCTCGGGACATGACATGACATGAATTGCTGGGGAATGAAACATCATGAATTCTCGGGATATGACATGAATTTCTCAGGACATGACTTGACATGAATTTCTCAGGACATGACATGACATAAATTAATGGACACATGAGATGACATGAATTTCTCGGGACATGACATGATATGAATTTCTGTGGAATGACACGTCATAAATTCTCAGGATATGACATGAATTTCAGGGGCATGACATGACATGAAATGACATGACATAAATTTCTGTGGACATGACATGACATGAATTTCTTGGGACACAACATGACATGGATTTCCCGGGAGATGACATGACATGACATGAATTTCTCGGGACATGACAAGACATGACATGACATAAACTTCTGGGGACATGACATGGCATGAATTTCTGGGGACATGACATGGCATGAATTACCCGGGACATGACATGACATGATTCTCCTGGGACATGACATGACATGATATGAATTTCTGGTGACATGTCATGACATGAACTTCTCTGGACATGACATGACATGAATTTCTCTGGACATGACAAGGCATGACACGACATGAATTTCTGGGGCCATGACATGGCATGAATTTCTCTGGACATGACATGGCATGAAATTCTCTGGACATGCCATGACATTATATGAATTTCTGAGGACATGCCATGACATGAATTTCTCTGGACACGACATGACATGAATTTCTCGGGACAAGGCATGACATGAGTTCTTGGGACATGACATGACATGACTAGAATTTCTCAGGACATGACACGACATAAATCAATGGGCACATGAAATGACATGAATTTCTCGTGACAAGACATGAATTTCTCGGGGCACGACATGATATGAATTTCTCGGGACATGACACGACATGAATCTCTTGGCAAATAACATGACATGACATGACAATACTCTCTAGGGACATGAAATGACATGAATTTCTCAGGACATGACATGGCATAAATCAATGCGCACATGAGATGTCATGAATTTCTCGGGACATGACACGACATGAATCTCTCGGCAAATGACATGACATGACATGACAATACTCTCTAGGGACATGACATGACATGAATTTCTCAGGACATGACACGAAATAAATAAATGCGCACATGAGATGACATGAATTTCTCAGGACATGACACGACATGAATTACCCGGGACATGACATGTCATAAATTCTCTGTATATAACCTGAAATTCTGGGGACATGACATGACATGAATTTCTCTGGACAAGACATGACAATACAGGTATTTCTCGGGACATGACATTGCATGAATTTCTTGGGACATAACATGACATTATATGCATTTCTGACGACATGACATGACATGAATTTCTCTGGACATGACATGACATGAATTTCCCGGGACATGACATGTCATAAATTCTCGGTATATAACATGATTTTCTGGGGACATGACATTACATGGATTTCTCAGGACATGACATGACATGATTGTCTTGGGACATGACATGACATTATATGAATTTCTGGTGACATGACATGACATGAATTTCTTGGCACATGACATGACATGACATGGCAAGAATCTCTAGGGACATGACATGACATGAATTTCTTGGGTATGACGAGTCATGAATTCAGGGGAAATGACATGAATTTCTTGCGACATGACATGTCATGAATTTCTCAGGATATGAAATGAATTTCTCGTGACATGACACGAATTTCACGGGAAATGAATTGACATGAATTTCTCAGGATATGAAATGAATTTCTCGTGACATGGCAAGACATGACATGACATAAATTTCTGGGGACATGACATGGCATGAATTTCTGTGGACATGACATGGCATGAATTAGTCGGGACATGACATGACATGATTCTCAAGGGGACATGGCATGACATTGTATGAATTTCTGGTGACATGACATGACATGAACTTCTCTGGACATGACATGACATGAATTTCTCGGGACATGACAACACATGACATGACATAAATTTCTGGGGACATGACATGGCATGAATTTCTCGGGACATGACATGGCATTATATGAATTTCTGGGGACATGCCATGACATGACTTTCTCTGCACATGACATGACATGAATTCCTCGGGACAAGGCATGACATGAGTTCTTGGGACATGACATGACATGACTAGAATTTCTCAGGACATGACATGACATAAATCAATGGGCACATGAAATGACATGAATTTCACGTGACAAGACATGCATTTCTCGGGACATGACATGACATGAATTTCTGGGGACATGACACGACATGAATCTCTTGACAAATAACATGACATGACATGACAATACTCTCTAGGGACATGAAATGACATGAATATCTCAGGACATGACATGACATAAATTAATGCGCACATGAGATGACATGAATTTCTCGGGACATGACACGACATGAATCTCTCGGCAAATGTCATGACATGACATGACAATACTCTCTAGGGACATGACATGACATGAATTTCTCAGGACATGACATGACATAAATTAATGCGCACATGAGATGACATGAATTTCTCAGGACATGACATGACATGAATCTCTCGGCAAATGTCATGACATGACATGACAATACTCTCTAGGGACATGACATGACATGAATTTCTCAGGACATGACATGACATAAATTAATGCGCACATGAGATGACATGAATTTCTCAGGACATGACATGACATGAATTCCCCGGGACATGACATGTCATAAATTCTCGTTATATAACATGAACATCTGGGGACATGACATGACATGAATATCTCTGGACAAGACATGACATTACAGGTATTTCTCGGGACATGACATGGCATGAATTTCTTGGTACATGACATGACATTATATGCATTTCTGACGACATGACATGACATGAATTTCCCTGGATATGACATGACATGAATTTCCCGGGACATGACATGTCATAAATTCTCGGTATATAACATGATTTTCTGGGGACATGACATTACATGTATTTCTCAGGACATGACATGACATGATTGTCTTGGGACATGACATGACATTATATGAATTTCTGGTGATATGACATGACATGAATTTCTCTGGGTTGACAGCACATGAATATCTTGGGACATGACATCACAAGTCATGAATTTCATGGGACAAGACATGACATGAGTTCTTGGTACATGGCATTACATGACATGACTAGAATTTCTCGGGACATGACAATGACATGATTTTCTCGGGACATGACATGACATGACATGAATATCTCATGACATGACATGAATTTCACGGGACATGTCATGACAAGAATTTCTCGGGACATTACATGACACGAATCTCTTGGCACATGACATGACATGACAGGACAATACTCTCTAGGGACATGACATGACATGAATTTCTCTGGACATGACATGACATAAATTAATGGGCACATGAGATGACATGCATTTCTCGGGACATGACATGGTATGAATTTCTTGGCACATGCCATGACATGACAGGACAAGAATCTCTCGGGACATGACATGACATGAATTTCTCGGGACATGACATGACATGAATTTCTTGGGACATGACATGAATTTCTCGCGACATGACATGTCATGAATTTCTCAGGATATGGAATGAATTTCTCATGACATGAAACGAATTTCTCGGGAAATGACATGACATGAATTTCTCAGGATATGAAATGAAATTCTCGTGACATGACACGAATTTCTCGGGACATGACATGACATGAATTTCTCGGGACAAGACAAGACATGACATGACATAAATTTCTGGGGACATGACATGGCATGAATTTCTGGGGACATGACATGGCATGAATTACTCGGGACATGACATGACATGATTCTCCTGGGACATGACATGACATGATATGAATTTCTGATGACATGTCATGACATGAACTTCTCTGGACATGACATGACATGAATTTCTCTGGACATAACAAGGCATGACAGGACATGAATTTCTGGGGCCATGACATGGCATGCATTTCTCGGGACATGACATGGCATGAATTTCTCTGGACATGCCATGATATTATATGAATTTCTGGGGACATGCCATGACATGAATTTCTCTGGACACGACATGACATGAATTTCTCGGGACAAGGCATGACATGAGTTCTTGGGACATGGCATGACATGACTAGAATTTCTCAGGACATGACATGACATAAATCAATGGGCACATGAAATGACATGAATTTCTCGTGACAAGACATGAATTTCTCGGGGCACGACATGACATGAATTTCTCGGGACATGACATGTCATAAATTAATTGGCACATGACGTGACATGAATTTCTTGGCACATGACATTACATGACATGGCAAGAATCTCTCGGGACATGAAATGATTTGAATTTCTTGGGAATAACGAGTCATGAATTTTGGGGAAATGACATGAATTTCTCGCGACATGACATGTCATGAATTTCTCAGGATATGAAATGAATTTCTCATGACATGAAACGAATTTCTCGGGAAATGACATGACATGAAGTTCTCAGGATATGAAATGAAATTCTCGTGACATGACACGAATTTCTCGGGACATGACATGACATGAATTTCTCGGGACATGACAAGACATGACATGACATAAATTTCTGGGGACATGACATGGCATGAATTTCTGGGGACATGACATGGCATGAATTACTCGGGACATGACATGACATGGTTCTCCTGGGAAATGACATGAAATGATATGAATATCTGGTGACATGTCATGACATGAACTTCTCTGGACATGACATGACATGAATATCTCTGGACATGACAAGGCATGACACGACATGAATTTCTGGGGCCATGACATGGCATGAATTTCTCTGGACACGACATGATATGAATTTCTCGGGACAAGGCATGACATGAGTTCTTGGGACATGACATGACATGACTAGAATTTCTCAGGACATGACACGACATAAATCAATGGGCACATGAAATGACATGAATTTCTCGTGACAAGACATGAATTTCTCGGGGCACGACATGACATGAATTTCTCGGGACATGACACGACATGAATCTCTCGGCAAATAACATGACATGACTTGACAATACTCTCTAGGTACATGACATGACATGAATTTCTCAGGACATGACATGACATAAATTAATGCGCACATGAGATGTCATGAATTTCTCGGGACATGACACGACATGAATCTCTCAGCAAATGACATGACATGACATGACAATACTCTCTAGGGACATGACATGACATGAATTTCTCAGGACATGACATGACATAAATTAATGCGCACATGAGATGACATGTATTTCTCAGGACATGACATGACATGAATTCCCCGGGACATGACATGTCATAAATTCTCTGTATATAACATGAAATTCTGGGGACATGACATGACATGAATTTCTCTGGACAAGACATGACAATACAGGTATTTCTCTGGACATGACATTGCATGAATTTCTTGGGACATAACATGACATTATATGCATTTCTGACGACATGACATGACATGAATTTCTCTGGACATGACATGACATGAATTTCCCGGGACATGACATGTCATAAATTCTCGGTATATAACATGATTTTCTGGGGACATGACATTACATGGATTTCTCAGGGCATGACATGACATGATTGTCTTGGGACATGACATGACATTATATGAATTTCTGGTGACATGACATGACATGAATTTCTTGGCACATGACATGACATGACATGGCAAGAATCTCTCGGGACATGACATGACATGAATTTCTTGGGTATGACGAGTCATGAATTCAGGGGAAATGACATGAATTTCTTGCGACATGACATGTCATGAATTTCTCAGGATATGAAATGAATTTCTCGTGACATGACACGAATTTCACGGGAAATGAATTGACATGAATTTCTCAGGATATGAAATGAATTTCTCGTGACATGGCAAGACATGACATGACATAAATTTCTGGGGACATGACATGGCATGAATTTCTGTGGACATGACATGGCATGAATTAGTCGGGACATGACATGACATGATTCTCCGGGGACATGGCATGACATTGTATGAATTTCTGGTGACATGACATGACATGAACTTCTCTGGACATGACATGACATGAATTTCTCGGGACATGACAACACATGACATGACATAAATTTCTGGGGACATGACATGGCATGAATTTCTCGGGACATGACATGGCATTATATGAATTTCTGGGGACATGCCATGACATGACTTTCTCTGCACATGACATGACATGAATTCCTCGGGACAAGGCATGACATGAGTTCTTGGGACATGACATGACATGACTAGAATTTCTCAGGACATGACATGACATAAATCAATGGGCACATGAAATGACATGAATTTCACGTGACAAGTCATGCATTTCTCGGGACATGACATGACATGAATTTCTGGGGACATGACACGACATGAATCTCTTGACAAATAACATGACATGACATGACAATACTCTCTAGGGACATGAAATGACATGAATATCTCAGGACATGACATGACATAAATTAATGCGCACATGAGATGACATGAATTTCTCGGGACATGACACGACATGAATCTCTCGGCAAATGTCATGACATGACATGACAATACTCTCTAGGGACATGACATGACATGAATTTCTCAGGACATGACATGACATAAATTAATGCGCACATGAGATGACATGAATTTCTCAGGACATGACATGACATGAATTCCCCGGGACATGACATGTCATAAATTCTCGTTATATAACATGAACTTCTGGGGACATGACATGACATGAATATCTCTGGACAAGACATGACATTACAGGTATTTCTCGGGACATGACATGGCATGAATTTCTTGGTACATGACATGACATTATATGCATTTCTGACGACATGACATGACATGAATTTCCCTGGATATGACATGACATGAATTTCCCGGGACATGACATGTCATAAATTCTCGGTATATAACATGATTTTCTGGGGACATGACATTACATGTATTTCTCAGGACATGACATGACATGATTGTCTTGGGACATGACATGACATTATATGAATTTCTGGTGACATGACATGACATGAATTTCTCTGGGTTGACAGCACATGAATATCTTGGGACATGACATCACAAGTCATGAATTTCATGGGACAAGACATGACATGAGTTCTTGGTACATGGCATTACATGACATGACTAGAATTTCTCGGGACATGACAATGACATGATTTCCTCGGGACATGACATGACATGACATGAATATCTCGTGACATGACATGAATTTCACGGGACATGTCATGACAAGAATTTCTCGGGACATTACATGACACGAATCTCTTGGCACATGGCATGACATGACAGGACAATACTCTCTAGGGACATGACATGACATGAATTTCTCTGGACATGACATGACATAAATTAATGGGCACATGAGATGACATGCATTTCGCGGGACATGACATGGTATGAATTTCTTGGCACATGACATGACATGACAAGACAAGAATCTCTCGGGACATGACATGACATGAATTTCTCGGGACATGACATGACATGAATTTCTTGGGACATGACATGAATTTCTCGCGACATGACATGTCATGAATTTCTCAGGATATGAAATGAATTTCTCATGACATGAAACGAATTTCTCGGGAAATGACATGACATGAATTTCTCAGGATATGAAATGAAATTCTCGTGACATGACACGAATTTCTCGGGACATGACATGACATGAATTTCTCGGGACAAGACAAGACATGACATGACATAAATTTCTGGGGACATGACATGGCATGAATTTCTGGGGACATGACATGGCATGAATTACTCGGGACATGACATGACATGATTCTCCTGGGACATGACATGACATGATATGAATTTCTGGTGACATGTCATGACATGAACTTCTCTGGACATGACATGACATGAATTTCTCTGGACATAACAAGGCATGACAGGACATGAATTTCTGGGGCCATGACATGGCATGAATTTCTCGGGACATGACATGGCATGAATTTCTGGGGACATGACATGGCATGAATTACTCGGGACATGACATGACATGATTCTCCTGGGACATGACATGACATGATATGAATTTCTGGTGACATGTCATGACATGAACTTCTCTGGACATGACATGACATGAATTTCTCTGGACATAACAAGGCATGACAGGACATGAATTTCTGGGGCCATGACATGGCATGAATTTCTCGGGACATGACATGGCATGAATTTCTCTGGACATGCCATGACATTATATGAATTTCTGGGGACATGCCATGACATGAATTTCTCTGGACACGACAAGACATGAATTTCTCGGGACAAGGCATGACATGAGTTCTTGGGACATGGCATGACATGACTAGAATTTCTCAGGACATGACATGACATAAATCAATGGGCACATGAAATGACATGAATTTCTCGTGACAAGACATGAATTTCTCGGGGCACGACATGACATGAATTTCTCGGGACATGACACGACATGAATCTCTTGGCAAATAACATGACATGACATGACAATACTCTCCAGGGACATGAAATGACATGAATTTCTCAGGACATGACATGACATGAATTAATGCGCACGAGATGTCATGAATTTCTCGGGGCACGACATGACATGAATTTCTCGGGACATGACATGTCATAAATTAATTGGCACATGAAGTGACATGAATTTCTTGGCACATGACATTACATGACATGGCAAGAATCTCTCGGGACATGAAATGATTTGAATTTCTTGGGAATAACGAGTCATGAATTTTGGGGAAATGACATGAATTTCTCGCGACATGACATGTCATGAATTTCTCAGGATATGAAATGAATTTCTCATGACATGAAACGAATTTCTCGGGAAATGACATGACATGAAGTTCTCAGGATATGAAATGAAATTCTCGTGACATGGCACGAATTTCTCGGGACATGACATGACATGAATTTCTCGGGACATGACAAGACATGACATGACATAAATTTCTGGGGACATGACATGGCATGAATTTCTGGGGCCATGACATGGCATGAATTTCTCTGGACACGACATGATATGAATTTCTCGGGACAAGGCATGACATGAGTTCTTGGGACATGACATGACATGACTAGAATTTCTCAGGACATGACACGACATAAATCAATGGGCACATGAAATGACATGAATTTCTCGTGACAAGACATGAATTTCTCGGGGCACGACATGACATGAATTTCTCGGGACATGACACGACATGAATCTCTCGGCAAATAACATGACATGACTTGACAATACTCTCTAGGTACATGACATGACATGAATTTCTCAGGACATGACATGACATAAATTAATGCGCACATGAGATGTCATGAATTTCTCGGGACATGACACGACATGAATCTCTCAGCAAATGACATGACATGACATGACAATACTCTCTAGGGACATGACATGACATGAATTTCTCAGGACATGACATGACATAAATTAATGCGCACATGAGATGACATGTATTTCTCAGGACATGACATGACATGAATTCCCCGGGACATGACATGTCATAAATTCTCTGTATATAACATGAAATTCTGGGGACATGACATGACATGAATTTCTCTGGACAAGACATGACAATACAGGTATTTCTCTGGACATGACATTGCATGAATTTCTTGGGACATAACATGACATTATATGCATTTCTGACGACATGACATGACATGAATTTCTCTGGACATGACATGACATGAATTTCCCGGGACATGACATGTCATAAATTCTCGGTATATAACATGATTTTCTGGGGACATGACATTACATGGATTTCTCAGGGCATGACATGACATGATTGTCTTGGGACATGACATGACATTATATGAATTTCTGGTGACATGACATGACATGAATTTCTTGGCACATGACATGACATGACATGGCAAGAATCTCTCGGGACATGACATGACATGAATTTCTTGGGTATGACGAGTCATGAATTCAGGGGAAATGACATGAATTTCTTGCGACATGACATGTCATGAATTTCTCAGGATATGAAATGAATTTCTCGTGACATGACACGAATTTCACGGGAAATGAATTGACATGAATTTCTCAGGATATGAAATGAATTTCTCGTGACATGGCAAGACATGACATGACATAAATTTCTGGGGAGATGACATGGCATGAATTTCTGTGGACATGACATGGCATGAATTAGTCGGGACATGACATGACATGATTCTCCGGGGACATGGCATGACATTGTATGAATTTCTGGTGACATGACATGACATGAACTTCTCTGGACATGACATGACATGAATTTCTCGGGACATGACAACACATGACATGACATAAATTTCTGGGGACATGACATGGCATGAATTTCTCGGGACATGACATGGCATTATATGAATTTCTGGGGACATGCCATGACATGACTTTCTCTGCACATGACATGACATGAATTCCTCGGGACAAGGCATGACATGAGTTCTTGGGACATGACATGACATGACTAGAATTTCTCAGGACATGACATGACATAAATCAATGGGCACATGAAATGACATGAATTTCACGTGACAAGACATGCATTTCTCGGGACATGACATGACATGAATTTCTGGGGACATGACACGACATGAATCTCTTGACAAATAACATGACATGACATGACAATACTCTCTAGGGACATGAAATGACATGAATATCTCAGGACATGACATGACATAAATTAATGCGCACATGAGATGACATGAATTTCTCGGGACATGACACGACATGAATCTCTCGGCAAATGTCATGACATGACATGACAATACTCTCTAGGGACATGACATGACATGAATTTCTCAGGACATGACATGACATAAATTAATGCGCACATGAGATGACATGAATTTCTCAGGACATGACATGACATGAATTCCCCGGGACATGACATGTCATAAATTCTCGTTATATAACATGAACTTCTGGGGACATGACATGACATGAATATCTCTGGACAAGACATGACATTACAGGTATTTCTCGGCACATGACATGGCATGAATTTCTTGGTACATGACATGACATTATATGCATTTCTGACGACATGACATGACATGAATTTCCCTGGATATGACATGACATGAATTTCCCGGGACATGACATGTCATAAATTCTCGGTATATAACATGATTTTCTGGGGACATGACATTACATGTATTTCTCAGGACATGACATGACATGATTGTCTTGGGACATGACATGACATTATATGAATTTCTGGTGACATGACATGACATGAATTTCTCTGGGTTGACAGCACATGAATATCTTGGGACATGACATCACAAGTCATGAATTTCATGGGACAAGACATGACATGAGTTCTTGGTACATGGCATTACATGACATGACTAGAATTTCTCGGGACATGACAATGACATGATTTCCTCGGGACATGACATGACATGACATGAATATCTCGTGACATGACATGAATTTCACGGGACATGTCATGACAAGAATTTCTCGGGACATTACATGACACGAATCTCTTGGCACATGGCATGACATGACAGGACAATACTCTCTAGGGACATGACATGACATGAATTTCTCTGGACATGACATGACATAAATTAATGGGCACATGAGATGACATGCATTTCGCGGGACATGACATGGTATGAATTTCTTGGCACATGACATGACATGACAAGACAAGAATCTCTCGGGACATGACATGACATGAATTTCTCGGGACATGACATGACATGAATTTCTTGGGACATGACATGAATTTCTCGCGACATGACATGTCATGAATTTCTCAGGATATGAAATGAATTTCTCATGACATGAAACGAATTTCTCGGGAAATGACATGACATGAATTTCTCAGGATATGAAATGAAATTCTCGTGACATGACACGAATTTCTCGGGACATGACATGACATGAATTTCTCGGGACAAGACAAGACATGACATGACATAAATTTCTGGGGACATGACATGGCATGAATTTCTGGGGACATGACATGGCATGAATTACTCGGGACATGACATGACATGATTCTCCTGGGACATGACATGACATGATATGAATTTCTGGTGACATGTCATGACATGAACTTCTCTGGACATGACATGACATGAATTTCTCTGGACATAACAAGGCATGACAGGACATGAATTTCTGGGGCCATGACATGGCATGAATTTCTCGGGACATGACATGGCATGAATTTCTGGGGACATGACATGGCATGAATTACTCGGGACATGACATGACATGATTCTCCTGGGACATGACATGACATGATATGAATTTCTGGTGACATGTCATGACATGAACTTCTCTGGACATGACATGACATGAATTTCTCTGGACATAACAAGGCATGACAGGACATGAATTTCTGGGGCCATGACATGGCATGAATTTCTCGGGACATGACATGGCATGAATTTCTCTGGACATGCCATGACATTATATGAATTTCTGGGGACATGCCATGACATGAATTTCTCTGGACACGACAAGACATGAATTTCTCGGGACAAGGCATGACATGAGTTCTTGGGACATGGCATGACATGACTAGAATTTCTCAGGACATGACATGACATAAATCAATGGGCACATGAAATGACATGAATTTCTCGTGACAAGACATGAATTTCTCGGGGCACGACATGACATGAATTTCTCGGGACATGACACGACATGAATCTCTTGGCAAATAACATGACATGACATGACAATACTCTCCAGGGACATGAAATGACATGAATTTCTCAGGACATGACATGACATGAATTAATGCGCACGAGATGTCATGAATTTCTCGGGGCACGACATGACATGAATTTCTCGGGACATGACATGTCATAAATTAATTGGCACATGAAGTGACATGAATTTCTTGGCACATGACATTACATGACATGGCAAGAATCTCTCGGGACATGAAATGATTTGAATTTCTTGGGAATAACGAGTCATGAATTTTGGGGAAATGACATGAATTTCTCGCGACATGACATGTCATGAATTTCTCAGGATATGAAATGAATTTCTCATGACATGAAACGAATTTCTCGGGAAATGACATGACATGAAGTTCTCAGGATATGAAATGAAATTCTCGTGACATGGCACGAATTTCTCGGGACATGACATGACATGAATTTCTCGGGACATGACAAGACATGACATGACATAAATTTCTGGGGACATGACATGGCATGAATTTCTCGGGCCATGACATGGCATGAATTTCTCTGGACACGACATGATATGAATTTCTCGGGACAAGGCATGACATGAGTTCTTGGGACATGACATGACATGACTAGAATTTCTCAGGACATGACACGACATAAATCAATGGGCACATGAAATGACATGAATTTCTCGTGACAAGACATGAATTTCTCGGGGCACGACATGACATGAATTTCTCGGGACATGACACGACATGAATCTCTCGGCAAATAACATGACATGACTTGACAATACTCTCTAGGTACATGACATGACATGAATTTCTCAGGACATGACATGACATAAATTAATGCGCACATGAGATGTCATGAATTTCTCGGGACATGACACGACATGAATCTCTCAGCAAATGACATGACATGACATGACAATACTCTCTAGGGACATGACATGACATGAATTTCTCTGGACATGACATGACATAAATTAATGCGCACATGAGATGACATGTATTTCTCAGGACATGACATGACATGAATTCCCCGGGACATGACATGTCATAAATTCTCTGTATATAACATGAAATTCTGGGGACATGACATGACATTATATGAATTTCTGGTGACATGACATGACATGAATTTCTCTGGGTTGACAGCACATGAATATCTTGGGACATGACATCACAAGTCATGAATTTCATGGGACAAGACATGACATGAGTTCTTGGTACATGGCATTACATGACATGACTAGAATTTCTCGGGACATGACAATGACATGATTTCCTCGGGACATGACATGACATGACATGAATATCTCGTGACATGACATGAATTTCACGGGACATGTCATGACAAGAATTTCTCGGGACATTACATGACACGAATCTCTTGGCACATGGCATGACATGACAGGACAATACTCTCTAGGGACATGACATGACATGAATTTCTCTGGACATGACATGACATAAATTAATGGGCACATGAGATGACATGCATTTCTCGGGACATGACATGGTATGAATTTCTTGGCACATGACATGACATGACAAGACAAGAATCTCTCGGGACATGACATGACATGAATTTCTCGGGACATGACATGACATGAATTTCTTGGGACATGACATGAATTTCTCGCGACATGACATGTCATGAATTTCTCAGGATATGAAATGAATTTCTCATGACATGAAACGAATTTCTCGGGAAATGACATGACATGAATTTCTCAGGATATGAAATGAAATTCTCGTGACATGACACGAATTTCTCGGGACATGACATGACATGAATTTCTCGGGACAAGACAAGACATGACATGACATAAATTTCTGGGGACATGACATGGCATGAATTTCTGGGGACATGACATGGCATGAATTACTCGGGACATGACATGACATGATTCTCCTGGGACATGACATGACATGATATGAATTTCTGGTGACATGTCATGACATGAACTTCTCTGGACATGACATGACATGAATTTCTCTGGACATAACAAGGCATGACAGGACATGAATTTCTGGGGCCATGACATGGCATGAATTTCTCGGGACATGACATGGCATGAATTTCTGGGGACATGACATGGCATGAATTACTCGGGACATGACATGACATGATTCTCCTGGGACATGACAGGACATGATATGAATTTCTGGTGACATGTCATGACATGAACTTCTCTGGACATGACATGACATGAATTTCTCTGGACATAACAAGGCATGACAGGACATGAATTTCTGGGGCCATGACATGGCATGAATTTCTCGGGACATGACATGGCATGAATTTCTCTGGACATGCCATGACATTATATGAATTTCTGGGGACATGCCATGACATGAATTTCTCTGGACACGACAAGACATGAATTTCTCGGGACAAGGCATGACATGAGTTCTTGGGACATGGCATGACATGACTAGAATTTCTCAGGACATGACATGACATAAATCAATGGGCACATGAAATGACATGAATTTCTCGTGACAAGACATGAATTTCTCGGGGCACGACATGACATGAATTTCTCGGGACATGACACGACATGAATCTCTTGGCAAATAACATGACATGACATGACAATACTCTCCAGGGACATGAAATGACATGAATTTCTCAGGACATGACATGACATGAATTAATGCGCACGAGATGTCATGAATTTCTCGGGGCACGACATGACATGAATTTCTCGGGACATGACATGTCATAAATTAATTGGCACATGAAGTGACATGAATTTCTTGGCACATGACATTACATGACATGGCAAGAATCTCTCGGGACATGAAATGATTTGAATTTCTTGGGAATAACGAGTCATGAATTTTGGGGAAATGACATGAATTTCTCGCGACATGACATGTCATGAATTTCTCAGGATATGAAATGAATTTCTCATGACATGAAACGAATTTCTCGGGAAATGACATGACATGAAGTTCTCAGGATATGAAATGAAATTCTCGTGACATGGCACGAATTTCTCGGGACATGACATGACATGAATTTCTCGGGACATGACAAGACATGACATGACATAAATTTCTGGGGACATGACATGGCATGAATTTCTGGGGCCATGACATGGCATGAATTTCTCTGGACACGACATGATATGAATTTCTCGGGACAAGGCATGACATGAGTTCTTGGGACATGACATGACATGACTAGAATTTCTCAGGACATGACACGACATAAATCAATGGGCACATGAAATGACATGAATTTCTCGTGACAAGACATGAATTTCTCGGGGCACGACATGACATGAATTTCTCGGGACATGACACGACATGAATCTCTCGGCAAATAACATGACATGACTTGACAATACTCTCTAGGTACATGACATGACATGAATTTCTCAGGACATGACATGACATAAATTAATGCGCACATGAGATGTCATGAATTTCTCGGGACATGACACGACATGAATCTCTCAGCAAATGACATGACATGACATGACAATACTCTCTAGGGACATGACATGACATGAATTTCTCAGGACATGACATGACATAAATTAATGCGCACATGAGATGACATGTATTTCTCAGGACATGACATGACATGAATTCCCCGGGACATGACATGTCATAAATTCTCTGTATATAACATGAAATTCTGGGGACATGACATGACATGAATTTCTCTGGACAAGACATGACAATACAGGTATTTCTCTGGACATGACATTGCATGAATTTCTTGGGACATAACATGACATTATATGCATTTCTGACGACATGACATGACATGAATTTCTCTGGACATGACATGACATGAATTTCCCGGGACATGACATGTCATAAATTCTCGGTATATAACATGATTTTCTGGGGACATGACATTACATGGATTTCTCAGGGCATGACATGACATGATTGTCTTGGGACATGACATGACATTATATGAATTTCTGGTGACATGACATGACATGAATTTCTTGGCACATGACATGACATGACATGGCAAGAATCTCTCGGGACATGACATGACATGAATTTCTTGGGTATGACGAGTCATGAATTCAGGGGAAATGACATGAATTTCTTGCGACATGACATGTCATGAATTTCTCAGGATATGAAATGAATTTCTCGTGACATGACACGAATTTCACGGGAAATGAATTGACATGAATTTCTCAGGATATGAAATGAATTTCTCGTGACATGGCAAGACATGACATGACATAAATTTCTGGGGACATGACATGGCATGAATTTCTGTGGACATGACATGGCATGAATTAGTCGGGACATGACATGACATGATTCTCCGGGGACATGGCATGACATTGTATGAATTTCTGGTGACATGACATGACATGAACTTCTCTGGACATGACATGACATGAATTTCTCGGGACATGACAACACATGACATGACATAAATTTCTGGGGACATGACATGGCATGAATTTCTCGGGACATGACATGGCATTATATGAATTTCTGGGGACATGCCATGACATGACTTTCTCTGCACATGACATGACATGAATTCCTCGGGACAAGGCATGACATGAGTTCTTGGGACATGACATGACATGACTAGAATTTCTCAGGACATGACATGACATAAATCAATGGGCACATGAAATGACATGAATTTCACGTGACAAGACATGCATTTCTCGGGACATGACATGACATGAATTTCTGGGGACATGACACGACATGAATCTCTTGACAAATAACATGACATGACATGACAATACTCTCTAGGGACATGAAATGACATGAATATCTCAGGACATGACATGACATAAATTAATGCGCACATGAGATGACATGAATTTCTCGGGACATGACACGACATGAATCTCTCGGCAAATGTCATGACATGACATGACAATACTCTCTAGGGACATGACATGACATGAATTTCTCAGGACATGACATGACATAAATTAATGCGCACATGAGATGACATTAATTTCTCAGGACATGACATGACATGAATTCCCCGGGACATGACATGTCATAAATTCTCGTTATATAACATGAACTTCTGGGGACATGACATGACATGAATATCTCTGGACAAGACATGACATTACAGGTATTTCTCGGCACATGACATGGCATGAATTTCTTGGTACATGACATGACATTATATGCATTTCTGACGACATGACATGACATGAATTTCCCTGGATATGACATGACATGAATTTCCCGGGACATGACATGTCATAAATTCTCGGTATATAACATGATTTTCTGGGGACATGACATTACATGTATTTCTCAGGACATGACATGACATGATTGTCTTGGGACATGACATGACATTATATGAATTCTGGTGACATGACATGACATGAATTTCTCTGGGTTGACAGCACATGAATATCTTGGGACATGACATCACAAGTCATGAATTTCATGGGACAAGACATGACATGAGTTCTTGGTACATGGCATTACATGACATGACTAGAATTTCTCGGGACATGACAATGACATGATTTCCTTGGGACATGACATGACATGACATGAATATCTCGTGACATGACATGAATTTCACGGGACATGTCATGACAAGAATTTCTCGGGACATTACATGACACGAATCTCTTGGCACATGGCATGACATGACAGGACAATACTCTCTAGGGACATGACATGACATGAATTTCTCTGGACATGACATGACATAAATTAATGGGCACATGAGATGACATGCATTTCGCGGGACATGACATGGTATGAATTTCTTGGCACATGACATGACATGACAAGACAAGAATCTCTCGGGACATGACATGACATGAATTTCTCGGGACATGACATGACATGAATTTCTTGGGACATGACATGAATTTCTCGCGACATGACATGTCATGAATTTCTCAGGATATGAAATGAATTTCTCATGACATGAAACGAATTTCTCGGGAAATGACATGACATGAATTTCTCAGGATATGAAATGAAATTCTCGTGACATGACACGAATTTCTCGGGACATGACATGACATGAATTTCTCGGGACAAGACATGACATGACATAAATTTCTGGGGACATGACATGGCATGAATTACTCGGGACATGACATGACATGATTCTCCTGGGACATGACATGACATGATATGAATTTCTGGTGACATGTCATGACATGAACTTCTCTGGACATGACATGACATGAATTTCTCTGGACATAACAAGGCATGACAGGACATGAATTTCTGGGGCCATGACATGGCATGAATTTCTCGGGACATGACATGGCATGAATTTCTGGGGACATGACATGGCATGAATTACTCGGGACATGACATGACATGATTCTCCTGGGACATGACATGACATGATATGAATTTCTGGTGACATGTCATGACATGAACTTCTCTGGACATGACATGACATGAATTTCTCTGGACATAACAAGGCATGACAGGACATGAATTTCTGGGGCCATGACATGGCATGAATTTCTCGGGACATGACATGGCATGAATTTCTCTGGACATGCCATGACATTATATGAATTTCTGGGGACATGCCATGACATGAATTTCTCTGGACACGACAAGACATGAATTTCTCGGGACAAGGCATGACATGAGTTCTTGGGACATGGCATGACATGACTAGAATTTCTCAGGACATGACATGACATAAATCAATGGGCACATGAAATGACATGAATTTCTCGTGACAAGACATGAATTTCTCGGGGCACGACATGACATGAATTTCTCGGGACATGACACGACATGAATCTCTTGGCAAATAACATGACATGACATGACAATACTCTCCAGGGACATGAAATGACATGAATTTCTCAGGACATGACATGACATGAATTAATGCGCACGAGATGTCATGAATTTCTCGGGGCACGACATGACATGAATTTCTCGGGACATGACATGTCATAAATTAATTGGCACATGAAGTGACATGAATTTCTTGGCACATGACATTACATGACATGGCAAGAATCTCTCGGGACATGAAATGATTTGAATTTCTTGGGAATAACGAGTCATGAATTTTGGGGAAATGACATGAATTTCTCGCGACATGACATGTCATGAATTTCTCAGGATATGAAATGAATTTCTCATGACATGAAACGAATTTCTCGGGAAATGACATGACATGAAGTTCTCAGGATATGAAATGAAATTCTCGTGACATGACACGAATTTCTCGGGACATGACATGACATGAATTTCTCGGGACATGACAAGACATGACATGACATAAATTTCTGGGGACATGACATGGCATGAATTTCTGGGGCCATGACATGGCATGAATTTCTCTGGACACGACATGATATGAATTTCTCGGGACAAGGCATGACATGAGTTCTTGGGACATGACATGACATGACTAGAATTTCTCAGGACATGACACGACATAAATCAATAGGCACATGAAATGACATGAATTTCTCGTGACAAGACATGAATTTCTCGGGGCACGACATGACATGAATTTCTCGGGACATGACACGACATGAATCTCTCGGCAAATAACATGACATGACTTGACAATACTCTCTAGGTACATGACATGACATGAATTTCTCAGGACATGACATGACATAAATTAATGCGCACATGAGATGTCATGAATTTCTCAGGACATGACACGACATGAATCTCTCAGCAAATGACATGACATGACATGACAATACTCTCTAGGGACATGACATGACATGAATTTCTCAGGACATGACATGACATAAATTAATGCGCTCATGAGATGACATGTATTTCTCAGGACATGACATGACATGAATTCCCCGGGACATGACATGTCATAAATTCTCTGTATATAACATGAAATTCTGGGGACATGACATGACATGAATTTCTCTGGACAAGACATGACAATACAGGTATTTCTCGGGACATGACATTGCATGAATTTCTTGGGACATAACATGACATTATATGCATTTCTGACGACATGACATGACATGAATTTCTCTGGACATGACATGACATGAATTTCCCGGGACATGACATGTCATAAATTCTCGGTATATAACATGATTTTCTGGGGACATGACATTACATGGATTTCTCAGGACATGACATGACATGATTGTCTTGGGACATGACATGACATTATATGAATTTCTGGTGACATGACATGACATGAATTTCTTGGCACATGACATGACATGACATGGCAAGAATCTCTCGGGACATGACATGACATGAATTTCTTGGGTATGACGAGTCATGAATTCAGGTTAAATGACATGAATTTCTTGCGACATGACATGTCATGAATTTCTCAGGATATGAAATGAATTTCTCGTGACATGACACGAATTTCACGGGAAATGAATTGACATGAATTTCTCAGGATATGAAATGAATTTCTCGTGACATGGCAAGACATGACATGACATAAATTTCTGGGGACATGACATGGCATGAATTTCTGTGGACATGACATGGCATGAATTAGTCGGGACATGACATGACATGATTCTCCGGGGACATGGCATGACATTGTATGAATTTCTGGTGACATGACATGACATGAACTTCTCTGGACATGACATGACATGAATTTCTCGGGACATGACAACACATGACATGACATAAATTTCTGGGGACATGACATGGCATGAATTTCTCGGGACATGACATGGCATTATATGAATTTCTGGGGACATGCCATGACATGACTTTCTCTGCACATGACATGACATGAATTCCTCGGGACAAGGCATGACATGAGTTCTTGGGACATGACAAGACATGACTAGAATTTCTCAGGACATGACATGATATAAATCAATGGGCACATGAAATGACATGAATTTCACGTGACAAGACATGCATTTCTCGGGACATGACATGACATGAATTTCTGGGGACATGACACGACATGAATCTCTTGACAAATAACATGACATGACATGACAATACTCTCTAGGGACATGAAATGACATGAATATCTCAGGACATGACATGACATAAATTAATGCGCACATGAGATGACATGAATTTCTCGGGACATGACACGACATGAATCTCTCGGCAAATGTCATGACATGACATGACAATACTCTCTAGGGACATGACATGACATGAATTTCTCAGGACATGACATGACATAAATTAATGCGCACATGAGATGACATGAATTTCTCAGGACATGACATGACATGAATTCCCCGGGACATGACATGTCATAAATTCTCGTTATATAACATGAACTTCTGGGGACATGACATGACATGAATATCTCTGGACAAGACATGACATTACAGGTATTTCTCGGGACATGACATGGCATGAATTTCTTGGTACATGACATGACATTATATGCATTTCTGACGACATGACATGACATGAATTTCCCTGGATATGACATGACATGAATTTCCCAGGACATGACATGTCATAAATTCTCGGTATATAACATGATTTTCTGGGGACATGACATTACATGTATTTCTCAGGACATGACATGACATGATTGTCTTGGGACATGACATGACATTATATGAATTTCTGGTGACATGACATGACATGAATTTCTCTGGGTTGACAGCACATGAATATCTTGGGACATGACATCACAAGTCATGAATTTCATGGGACAAGACATGACATGAGTTCTTGGTACATGGCATTACATGACATGACTAGAATTTCTCGGGACATGACAATGACATGATTTCCTCGGGACATGACATGACATGACATGAATATCTCGTGACATGACATGAATTTCACGAGACATGTCATGACAAGAATTTCTCGGGACATTACATGACACGAATCTCTTGGCACATGGCATGACATGACAGGACAATACTCTTTAGGGACATGACATGACATGAATTTCTCTGGACATGACATGACATAAATTAATGGGCACTTGAGATGACATGCATTTCTCGGGACATGACATGGTATGAATTTCTTGGCACATGACATGACATGACAAGACAAGAATCTCTCGGGACATGACATGACATGAATTTCTCGGGACATGACATGACATGAATTTCTTGGGACATGACATGAATTTCTCGCGACATGACATGTCATGAATTTCTCAGGATATGAAATGAATTTCTCATGACATGAAACGAATTTCTCGGGAAATGACATGACATGAATTTCTCAGGATATGAAATGAAATTCTCGTGACATGACACGAATTTCTCGGGACATGACATGACATGAATTTCTCGGGACAAGACAAGACATGACATGACATAAATTTCTGGGGACATGACATGGCATGAATTTCTGGGGACATGACATGGCATGAATTACTCGGGACATGACATGACATGATTCTCCTGGGACATGACATGACATGATATGAATTTCTGGTGACATGTCATGACATGAACTTCTCTGGACATGACATGACATGAATTTCTCTGGACATAACAAGGCATGACAGGACATGAATTTCTGGGGCCATGACATGGCATGAATTTCTCGGGACATGACATGGCATGAATTTCTCTGGACATGCCATGACATTATATCAATTTCTGGGGACATGCCATGACATGAATTTCTCTGGACACGACATGACATGAATTTCTCGGGACAAGGCATGACATGAGTTCTTGGGACATGGCATGACATGACTAGAATTTCTCAGGACATGACATGACATAAATCAATGGGCACATGATATGACATGAATTTCTCGTGACAAGACATGAATTTCTCGGGGCACGACATGACATGAATTTCTCGGGACATGACACGACATGAATCTCTTGGCAAATAACATGACATGACATGACAATACTCTCTAGGGACATGAAATGACATGAATTTCTCAGGACATGACATGACATGAATTCCCCGGGACATGCCATGTTATAAATTCTCGTTTTATAACATGAACTTCTGGGGACATGACATGACATGCATATCTCTGGACAAGACATGACATTACAGGTATTTCTCAGGACATGACATGGCATGAATTTCTTGGTACATGACATGACATTATATGCATTTCTGACAACATGACATGACATGAATTTCCCTGGATATCACATGACATGAATTTCCCGGGACATGACATGTCAAAAATTCTCGGTATATAACATGATTTTCTGGGGACATGACATTACATGTATTTCTCAGGTCATGACATGACATGATTGTCTTGGGACATGACATGACATTATATGAATTTCTGGTGACATGACATGACATGAATTTCTTGGCACATGACATGACATGACATGGCAAGAATCTCTCGGGACATGACATGACATGAATTTCTTGGGTATGACGAGTCATGAATTCAGGGGAAATGACATGAATTTCTTGCGACATGACATGTCATGAATTTCTCAGGATATGAAATGAATTTCTCGTGACATGACACGAATTTCACGGGAAATGAATTGACATGAATTTCTCAGGATATGAAATGAATTTCTCGTGACATGGCAAGACATGACATGACATAAATTTCTGGGGACATGACATGGCATGAATTTCTGTGGACATGACATGGCATGAATTAGTCGGGACATGACATGACATGATTCTCCGGGGACATGGCATGACATTGTATGAATTTCTGGTGACATGACATGACATGAACTTCTCTGGACATGACATGACATGAATTTCTCGGGACATGACAACACATGACATGACATAAATTTCTGGGGACATGACATGGCATGAATTTCTCGGGACATGACATGGCATTATATGAATTTCTGGGGACATGCCATGACATGACTTTCTCTGCACATGACATGACATGAATTCCTCGGGAAAAGGCATGACATGAGTTCTTGGGACATGACATGACATGACTAGAATTTCTCAGGACATGACATGATATAAATCAATGGGCACATGAAATGACATGAATTTCACGTGACAAGACATGCATTTCTCAGGACATGACATGACATAAATTAATGCGCACATGAGATGACATGAATTTCTCGGGACATGACACGACATGAATCTCTCGGCAAATGTCATGACATGACATGACAATACTCTCTAGGGACATGACATGACATGAATTTCTCAGGACATGACATGACATAAATTAATGCGCACATGAGATGACATGAATTTCTCAGGACATGACATGACATGAATTCCCCAGGACATGACATGTCATAAATTCTCGTTATATAACATGAACTTCTGGGGACATGACATGACATGAATATCTCTGGACAAGACATGACATTACAGGTATTTCTCGGGACATGACATGGCATGAATTTCTTGGTACATGACATGACATTATATGCATTTCTGACGACATGACATGACATGAATTTCCCTGGATATGACATGACATGAATTTCCCGGGACATGACATGTCATAAATTCTCGGTATATAACATGATTTTCTGGGGACATGACATTACATGTATTTCTCAGGACATGACATGACATGATTGTCTTGGGACATGACATGACATTATATGAATTTCTGGTGACATGACATGACATGAATTTCTCTGGGTTGACAGCACATGAATATCTTGGGACATGACATCACAAGTCATGAATTTCATGGGACAAGACATGACATGAGTTCTTGGTACATGGCATTACATGACATGACTAGAATTTCTCGGGACATGACAATGACATGATTTCCTCGGGACATGACATGACATGACATGAATATCTCGTGACATGACATGAATTAAACGGGACATGTCATGACAAGAATTTCTCGGGACATTACATGACACGAATCTCTTGGCACATGGCATGACATGACAGGACAATACTCTTTAGAGACATGACATGACATGAATTTCTCTGGACATGACATGACATAAATTAATGGGCACTTGAGATGACATGCATTTCTCGGGACATGACATGGTATGAATTTCTTGGCACATGACATGACATGACAAGACAAGAATCTCTCGGGACATGACATGACATGAATTTCTCGGGACATGACATGACATGAATTTCTTGGGACATGACATGAATTTCTCGCGACATGACATGTCATGAATTTCTCAGGATATGAAATGAATTTCTCATGACATGAAACGAATTTCTCGGGAAATGACATGACATGAATTTCTCAGGATATGAAATGAAATTCTCGTGACATGACACGAATTTCTCGGGACATGACATGACATGAATTTCTCGGGACAAGACAAGACATGACATGACATAAATTTCTGGGGACATGACATGGCATGAATTTCTGGGGACATGACATGGCATGAATTACTCGGGACATGACATGACATGATTCTCCTGGGACATGACATGACATGATATGAATTTCTGGTGACATGTCATGACATGAACTTCTCTGGACATGACATGACATGAATTTCTCTGGACATAACAAGGCATGACAGGACATGAATTTCTGGGGCCATGACATGGCATGAATTTCTCGGGACATGACATGGCATGAATTTCTCTGGACATGCCATGACATTATATCAATTTCTGGGGACATGCCATGACATGAATTTCTCTGGACACGACATGACATGAATTTCTCGGGACAAGGCATGACATGAGTTCTTGGGACATGGCATGACATGACTAGAATTTCTCAGGACATGACATGACATAAATCAATGGGCACATGAAATGACATGAATTTCTCGTGAAAAGACATGAATTTCTCGGGGCACGACATGACATGAATTTCTCGGGACATGACACGACATGAATCTCTTGGCAAATAACATGACATGACATGACAATACTCTCTAGGGACATGAAATGACATGAATTTCTCAGGACATGACATGACATGAATTCCCCGGGACATGACATGTTATAAATTCTCGTTTTATAACATGAACTTCTGGGGACATGACATGACATGAATATCTCTGGACAAGACATGACATTACAGGTATTTCTCAGGACATGACATGGCATGAATTTCTTGGTACATGACATGACATTATATGCATTTCTGACAACATGACATGACATGAATTTCCCTGGATATGACATGACATGAATTTCTGGGGCCATGACATGGCATGAATTTCTCGGGACATGACATGGCATGTATTTCTCGGGACAAGGCATGACATGAGTTCTTGGGACATGACATGACATGACTAGAATTTCTCAGGACATGACACGACATAAATCAATGGGCACATGAAATGACATGAATTTCTCGTGACAAGACATGAATTTCTCGGGGCACGACATGACATGAATTTCTCGGGACATGACACGACATGAATCTCTCGGCAAATAACATGACATGACTTGACAATACTCTCTAGGTACATGACATGACATGAATTTCTCAGGACATGACATGACATAAATTAATGCGCACATGAGATGTCATGAATTTCTCGGGACATGACACGACATGAATCTCTCAGCAAATGACATGACATGACATGACAATACTCTCTAGGGACATGACATGACATGATTTTCTCAGGACATGACATGACATAAATTAATGCGCACATGAGATGACATGTATTTCTCAGGACATGACATGACATGAATTCCCCGGGACATGACATGTCATAAATTCTCTGTATATAACATGAAATTCTGTGGACATGACATGACATGAATTTCTCTGGACAAGACATGACAATACAGGTATTTCTCGGGACATGACATTGCATGAATTTCTTGGGACATAACATGACATTATATGCATTTCTGACGACATGACATGACATGAATTTCTCTGGACATGACATGACATGAATTTCCCGGGACATGACATGTCATAAATTCTCGGTATATAACATGATTTTCTGGGGACATGACATTACATGGTTTTCTCAGGACATGACATGACATGATTGTCTTGGGACATGACATGACATTATATGAATTTCTGGTGACATGACATGACATGAATTTCTTGGCACATGACATGACATGACATGGCAAGAATCTCTCGGGACATGACATGACATGAATTTCTTGGGTATGACGAGTCATGAATTCAGGGGAAATGACATGAATTTCTTGCGACATGACATGTCATGAATTTCTCAGGATATGAAATGAATTTCTCGTGACATGACACGAATTTCACGGGAAATGAATTGACATGAATTTCTCAGGATATGAAATGAATTTCTCGTGACATGACACGAATTTCTCGGGACATGACAAGACATGACATGACATAAATTTCTGGGGACATGACATGGCATGAATTAGTCGGGACATGACATGACATGATTCTCCTGGGACATGGCATGACATTGTATGAATTTCTGGTGACATGACATGACATGAATTTCTCTGGACATGACATGACATGAATTTCTCGGGACATGACAACACATGACATGACATAAATTTCTGGGGACATGACATGGCATGAATTTCTCGGGACATGACATGGCATGAAATTCTCTGGACATGACATGACATTATATGAATATCTGGGGACATGCCATGACATGACTTTCTCTGCACATGACATGACATGAATTTCTCGGGACAGGGCATGACATGAGGTATTGGGACATGACATGACATGACTAGAATTTCTCAGGACCTAACATGAGATAAATCAATGGGCACATGAAATGACATGAATTTCTCGTGAAAGACATCAATTTCTCGGGACACGATATGACATGAATTTCTGGGGACATGACACGACATGAATCTCTTGGCAAATAACATGACATGACATGAAAATACCCTCTAGGGACCTGAAATGACATGAATTTCTCAGGACATGACATGACATAAATTAATGCGCACATGAGATGTCATGAATTTCTCGGGACATGACACGACATGAATCTCTCGGCAAATGACATGACATGACATGACAATACTCTCTCGGGACATGACATGACATGAATTTCTCAGGACATGACATGACATAAATTAATGCGCCCATGAGATGTCATGAATTTCTCAGGACATGACATGACATGAATTCCCCAGGACATGACATGTCATAAATTCTCGGTATATAACATGAACTTCTGGGGACATGACATGACATGAATTTCTCTGGACAAGACATGACATTACCGGTATTTCTCGGGACATGACATGGCATGAATTTCTTGGTACATGACATGACATTATATGCATTTCTGACGACATGACATGACATGAATTTCCCTGGACATGACATGACATGAATTTCCCGGGACATGACATGTCAAAAATTCTCGGTATATAACATGATTTTCTGGGGACATGACATTACATGTATTTCTCAGGACATGACATGACATGATTGTCTTGGGACATGACATGACATTATATGAATTTCTGGTGACATGACATGACATGAATTTCTCTGGGTTGACAGCACATGAATATCTTGGGACATGACATCACAAGACATGAATTTCATGGGACAAGACATGACATGAGTTCTTGGTACATGACATTACATGACATGACTAGAATTTCTCAGGACATGACAATGACATGATTTTCTCGGGACATGACATGACATGACATGAATATCTCGTGACATGACATGAATTTCACGGGACATGTCATGACAAGAATTTCTCGGGACATTACATGACACGAATCTCTTGGCACATGACATGACATGACAGGACAATACTCTCTAGGGACATGACATGACATGAATTTCTCAGGACATGACATGACATAAATTAATGGGCACATGACATGACATGAATTTCTCGGGACATGACATGACATGATTTTCTTGGGTCATGACATGAATTTCTCGGGACATGACATGTCATAAATTAATTGGCACATGACGTGACATGAATTTTTTGGCACATGACATGACATGACATGGCAAGAATCTCTCGGGACATGAAATGACATGAATTTCTTGGGAATGACGAGTCATGAATTTTGGGGAAATGACATGAATTTCTCGCAACATGACATGTCATGAATTTCTCAGGATATGAAATGAATTTCTCATGACATGAAAAGAATTTGTCGGGAAATGACATGACATGAATTTCTCAGGATATGAAATGAATTTCTCGTGACATGACACGAATTTCTCGGGACATGACATGACATGAATTTCTCGGGACATAACATGGCATAAATTAATCGGCACATGACATGACATGAATTTCTTGGCACATGACATGACATGACATGGGAAGAATATCTCGGGACATGACATGACATGAATTTCTTGGGAATGACGAGTCATGAATTCTGGGGAAATGACGTGAATATCTCACGACATGACATGTCATGAACATCTCAGGATATGAAATGAATTTCTCGTGACATGACACGAATTTCTCGGGACTTGACATGACATGAATTTCTCGGGACATGACATGACATAAATTAATCGGCACATGACATGACATAAATTTCTTGGCACATGACATGACATGATATGACAAGAATCTCTCGGGACATGACATGACATGAATTGCTCGGGAATGAAACGTCATGAATTCTCGGGATATGACATGAATTTCTCGGGACATGACATGACATGAATTACTCAGGAAATGACATAACATAAATTAATGGGCACATGAGATGACATGAATTTCTCGGGACATGACGGGATATGAATTTCTAGGGACACGACATGACATGGATTTCTCGGGAGATGAAATGACATGACATGAATTTCTCGGGACATGACAAGACATGACATGACATAAGTTTCCGGGGACATGACATGGCATGAATTTCTGGGGACATGACATGGCATGAATTTCTCTGGACATGCCATGACATTATATGTATTTCTGGGGACATGCCATGACATGAATTTCTCTGGACACGACATGACATGAATTTCTCGGGACAAGGCATTACATGAGTTCTTGGGACGTGGCATGACATGACTAGAATTTCTCAGGACATGACATGACATAAATCAATGGGCACATGAAATGACATGAATTTCTGGTGACAAGACATGAATTTCTCGGGCACGACATGACATGAATTTCTGGGGACATGACACGACATGAATCTCTTGGCAAATAACATGACATGACATGACAATACTCTCTAGGGACATGAAATGACATGAATTTCTCAGGACATGACATGACATAAATTAATGCGCACGAGATGTCATGGATTTCTCTGGACATGACATGTCATAAATTCTCGGTATATAACATGAACTTCTGGGGACATGACATGACATGAATTTCTCTGGACAAGACATGATATTACAGGTATTTCTCGGGACATGACATGGCATGAATTTCTTGGGACATGACATGACATTATATGCATTTCTGACGACATGACATGACATGAATTTCCCTGGACATGACATGACATGAATTTCCCGGGACATGACATGTCATAAATTCTCGGTATATAACATGATTTTCTGGGGACATGACATTACATGTATTTCTCTGGACATGACATGACATGATTGTCTTGGGACATGACATGACATTACATGAATTTCTGGTGACATGACATGACATGAATTTCTCTGGGTTGAGAGGACATGAATATCGTGGAACATGACATGACATGACATGAATTTCATGGGACAAGACATGTCATGAGTTCTTGGTACATGACATTACATGACATGACTAGAATTTCTCAGGACATGACAATGACATGATTTTCTCGGGACATGACATGACATGACATGAATATCTCGTGACATGACATGAATTTCACGGGACATGTCATGACATGAATTTCTCGGGACATTACATGACACGAATCTCTTGGCACATGACATGACATGACAGGACAATACTCTCTAGGGACATGACATGACATGAATTTCTCTGGACATGACATGACATAAATTAATGGGCACATGAGATGACATGCATTTCTCGGGACATGACATGATATGAATTTCTTGGCACATGACATGACATGACAAGACAAGAATCTCTCGGGACATGACATGACATGAATTTCTCGGGACATGACATGACATGATTTTCTTGGGACATGACATGAATTTCTCGGGAAATGACATGTCATAAATTAATCGGCACATGACGTGACACGAATTTCTTGGCACATGACATGACATGACATGGCAAGAATCTCTCGGGACATGAAATGATTTGAATTTCCTGGGAATAACGAGTCATGAATTTTGGGGAAATGACATGAATTTCTCGCAACATGACATGTCATGAATTTCTCAGGATATGAAATGAATTTCTAGTGACATGACACGAATTTCTCGGGAAATGACATGACATGAATTTCTCAGGATATGAATTGAATTTATCGTGACATGACACGAATTTCTCGGGACATGACATGACATGAATTTCTCGGGAAATGACATGGCATAAATTAATCGGCACATGACATGACATGAATTTCTTGGCACATGACATGACATGACATGGCAAGAATCTCTCGGGACATGACATGACATGAATTTCTTGGGAATGATGAGTAATGAATTCTGGGGAAATGATATGAATATCTCACGACATGACATGTCATGAACATCTCAGGATATGAAATGAATTTCTCGTGAAATGACACGAATTTCTCGGGACTTGACATGACATGAATTTTTCGGGAGATGACATGACATTAATTAATCGGCACATGACATGACATGAATTTCTTGGCACATGACATGACATGATAAGACAAGAATCTCTCGGGACATGACATGACATGAATTGCTCGGGAATGACACGTCATGAATTCTCAGGATAAGACATGAATTTCTCAGGACATGACATGACATGAATTTCTCAGGAAATGACATAACATAAATTAATGGGCACATGAGATGACATGAATTTCTTGGGACATGACGTGATATGAATTTCTTGGCACATGACATGACATGACATGATAAGAATCTCTCGGGACATGACATGACATGAATTTCTTTCGAATGACACGTCATGAATTCTCCGGATATGAAATGAATTTCAGGGGACATGACATGACATGAAATGAAATGACATAAATTTCTGTGGACTTGACTTGACATGAATCTCTTGGGACATGACATGACATGTTTTTCACGCGACATGACATGACATGACATGAATTTCTCGGGACATGACATGACATGACAATAATTTCTTGGGACATGACAAGACTTGACATGACATAAATTTGTGTGGACATGACATGACATGAATTTCTGGGGGATGACATGACATGACATGAATTTCTCGGGACATGACAAGACATGACATGTCATCAATTTCTGGGCACATGAATTTCGGGGGACTTGAATTTCTGGGCACTTGACATGGCATTAATTTCTCGGGACATTACATGACATGATTTTATTGGGACATGACATGAATTTCAAGGCACATGACATGACATGAATTTCCCGGGACATGACATGACATCAATCTCACGGCAAATGACATGACATGAATTGACAATACTATCTAGGGAAATGACATGACATGAATTTCTCAGGACATGACATGACATAAATTAATGGGCACATGAGATGACATGAATATCTTGGGACATGACATGATATGAATTTCTGTGGAATGACACGTCATAAATTCCCGGGATATGACATGAATTTCAGGGGCATGACATGACATGAAATGACATGACATAAATTTCTGTGGACATGACAAGACATGAATTTCTTGTTACATGACATGACATGGATTTCTCGGGAGATGACATGACATGACATGAATTTCTCGAGACATGACAAGACATGACATGACATAAATTTCTGGGGACATGACATGGCATGAATTACTAGGGACATGACATGGCATGAATTACTCGGGACATGACATGACATGATTCTCCTGGACATGACATGACATGATATGAGTTTCTGGTGACATGACATGACATGAACTTCTCTGGACATGACATGACATGAATTTCACGGGACATGACAAGACATGACATGACATAAATTTCTTGGGACATGACAAGACATGACATGACATAAATTTCTGGGGACATGACATGGCATGAATTTCTCTGGACATGACATGACATGAATTTCTCGGGACATGACATGACATTATATGAATTTCTGGGTACTTGCCATGACATGATTTCTCTGGAAATGACAAGACATGAATTTCTCGGGACAAGGCATGACATGAGTTCTTGGGACATTACATGACATGACAAGAATTTCTCAGGACATGACATGACATGAATTCCCGGTGACATGGCATGTCATAAATTCTCAGTATATATCATGAACTTCTGGGGACATGACATGACATGAATTTCTCTGGACAAGACATGATATTACAGGTATTTCCTGGTACATGACATGGCATGAATTTCTCGGGACATGACATGACATGAATTTCTTGGGACATGACATGACATGTATTTCTCGGGAAATGACATGACATAACATGAATTTCTCGGGACATGACAAGACATGACAAGAATTTCTCGGGACATGACAAGACATGACATGACATAAATTTGTGTTGGCATGAGATGACATGAATTTCTCGGGACATGACATGACATGAATTTCTCGGGAGATGACATGACATGACATGAATTTCTCAGGACATGACATGGCATGAATTTCTGGGGACTTAACATGGCATTACTTTCTGGGGACATGACATGACATGATTTTCTTGGGACATGACATGAATTTCTAGGCACATGACATGAATATCTCGGGACATGACATGACATCAATGTCACGGCAAATGACATGACATGACATGACAATACTATCTAGGGAAATGACATGACATGAATGTCTCAGAACATGACTTGACATAAATTAATGGGCACATGACATGACATGAATTTCTCTGGACATGACTTGACATGAATTTCTTGGGACATGACATGCCATATATTTGTCGGGACAGGACATGACATGTCATGAATTCCTCATGGTATGAAATGAATTTCTCGTGACATGACACAAATTTCTCAGGACAAGACATGACATGAATTTCTCAGGAAATGACATGATATAAATTAATCGGCACATGACATGACATGAATTTCATTGCACATGACATGACATGATATGACAAGAATCTCTCGGGACATGACATGACACGAATTGATCGGGAATGACACGTCATGAATTCTCGGGATATGATTTGAATTTCTCAGGACATGACATGACATATATTAATGTGCACATGACATGACATGAATTTCTCGGGACATGACATGATATGAATTTCTTGGCACATGCCATGACATGACATGACATACATTTCTGTGGACACGACATGACAGGAATTTCTTGGGACATGACATGTCATGAATTACTTGGGACATGACATGACATGACAAGAATGTCTCAGGACATGACAAGACATGACAAGAAATAAATTTGTGTGGACATGGCATGACATGAATTTCTCGGGACATGACATGGCATGAATTTCTCGCGAGATGACGTGACATGACATGAATTTCTCGGGACATGACAAGACATGATATGACATAAATTTCTGGGGACATGACATGGCATGAATTTCTGTGGACTTGACATGGCATTAATTTTTAGGGACATGACATGACATGATTTTCTTGGGACATGAAATGAATTTCTAGCCACATGACATGAAATGAATTTCTAGGGACATTTCATGACATCAATCTCACGGCAAATGACATGACATGACATGACAATACTATCTACTGAAATGACATGACATGAATGTCTCAGGACATGACATGACATAAATTAATGGGCACATGAGATGACATGAATTTCTCGGGACATAACATGATGTGAATTTCTGTGGAATGACAGGTCATAAATTCTCGGGATATGACATGAATTTCAGGGGACATGACATGACATGAAATGACATGACATAAATTTCTGTGCACATGACATGACATGAATTTCTTGGGACTCGACATGACATTGATTTCTCGGGCGATGACATGAAAGACATGAATTTCTCGAGACAAGACAAGACATGACATGACCTAAATTTCTGGGGACATGACATGGCCTGAATTTCAGTGGACATGACATGACATGAACTTCTTGGGACATGACATGACATGAATTTCTCGGGATATGACATGGCATGAATTTCTCGGGACATTACATGACATTATATGAATTTCTGGAGTAATGCCATGACACGAATTTCTCGGGACATGACGTGACATGAAGTTCTCAGGGTGGACAGGACATGAATATCTTGGGACATGGCATGAAAAGACATGAATTTCTCGGGACAAGTCATGACATGAGTTCTTGGGACATGATATGACATGACTAGAATTTCTCAGCACACGACATGACATATATCAATGGGCACATGAAATGACATAAATTTCTCGTGACATGAAATGAATTTCTCGGGAAATGACATCACATGACAATACACTCTAGGGACATGAAATTACATGAATTTCTCGGGACATGACACAACATGAATCTGTCGGCAAATGACATGACATGACATGACAATACTCTCTAGGGACATGACATGACATGAATTTCTCAGGACATGACATGACATAAATTAATGCGCTCATGAGATGACATGAATTTCTCGGGACTTGACATGACATGAATTTCTTGGGACATGACAAGACATGACATGACATAAATTTCTGGGGACATTACATGGCATGAATTTCTCAGGACATGACATGACATGACAGGTATTTCTCGGGACATGACATGGCATGAATTTCTCGGAACATGACATGACATGATTTGCTTGGGACATGACATGACATTATATGAATTTCTGGTGACATGACATGACATGAATTTCTCTGGGTTGACAGGAGATGAATATCTTGGGACTTGACATGTATTTCTCGGGACAAAATAATGACATGAGTTCTTGGGACATGACATTACATGACATGACTAGAATTCCTCGGGACATGACAATGACATGATTTTCTCGCGACATGACATTACATGACATGAATATCTCGTAACATGACATGAATTTCTCAGGACATGACATGACATGAATTTCTCTGGACATGACATGACATGAATCTCTCGGCACATGACATGACATGACAGGACAAACCTCTCTAGGAACGTGACATGACATCCATTCCTCAGGAAATGACATGACATAAATTAATGGGCACATGAGATGACATGCATTTCTTGGGACATGACATGATATGAATTTCTTGGCACATGACATGACATGACAAGACAAGAATCTCTCGGGACATGACATGACATGAATTTCTCTGGAATGACACGTCATGAATTCTCGGGATATGACATGAATTTCAGGGGACATTACATCACACGACATGACATGACATAAATTTCTGTGGACATGACATGTCATGAATTCACGGGATATGGTGTGAATTTTTCATGACATGACATGACAGGACAATATTCTCTAAGAACATGCCATGACATGATTTGCTCAGGACATGACATGACATAAATTAATGGGCACATGAGATGACATGAATTTCTCGGGACATGTCGTGATATGAATTTCATGGCACATGCCATGTCTTGACATGACAAGATTCTCTCGGCACATGACATGACATGAATTTCTCTGGAATGACACGTCATGAATTCTCGGGATATGACATGAATTTCTGGTGACATGACATGACATGAATTTCTCTGGGTTGACAGGAGATGAATATCTTGGGACTTGACATGTATTTCTCGGGACAAAATAATGACATGAGTTCTTGGGACATGACATTACATGACATGACTAGAATTCCTCGGGACATGACAATGACATGATTTTCTCGCGACATGACATTACATGACATGAGTATCTCGTAACATGACATGAATTTCTCAGGACATGACATGACATGAATTTCTCTGGACATGACATGACATGGATCTCTCGGCACATGACATGACATGACAGGACAAACCTCTCTAGGAACGTGACATGACATCCATTCCTCAGGAAATGACATGACATAAATTAATGGGCACATGAGATGACATGCATTTCTTGGGACATGACATGATATAAATTTCTTGGCACATGACATGACATGACAAGACAAGAATCTCTCGGGACATGACATGACATGAATTTCTCTGGAATGACACGTCATGAATTCTCGCGATATGACATGAATTTCAGGGGACATTACATCACACGACATGACATGACATAAATTTCTGTGGACATGACATGTCATGAATTCACGGGATATGGTGTGAATTTTTCATGACATGACATGACAGGACAATACTCTCTAAGAACATGCCATGACATGATTTGCTCAGGACATGACATGACATAAATTAATGGGCACATGAGATGACATGAATTTCTCGGGACATGTCGTGATATGAATTTCATGGCACATGCCATGTCTTGACATGACAAGATTCTCTCGGCACATGACATGACATGAATTTCTCTGGAATGACACGTCATGAATTCTCGGGATATGACATGAATTTCAGGGGACATGACACGACATGACATGACATGATATGACATAAATTTCTGTGGACATGACATGACATGTATTTATCGGGACATGACATGACATGACATGAATTTCACGGGACATGACATGACATGACAAGAATTTCTTGGGGCATGACAAGACATGACATGACATAAATTTCTGGGGACATGACATGGCATTAATTTCTGGGTACATGACATGGCTTAAATTTCTCGGGACATGACATGACATGAATTTCTCAGGATATGAATTGAATTTATCGTGACATGACACGAATTTCTCGGGACATGACATGACATGAATTTCTCGGGAAATGACATGGCATAAATTAATCGGCACATGACATGACATGAATTTCTTGGCACATGACATGACATGACATGGCAAGAATCTCTCGGGACATGACATGACATGAATTTCTTGGGAATGATGAGTAATGAATTCTGGGGAAATGATATGAATATCTCACGACATGACATGTCATGAACATCTCAGGATATGAAATGAATTTCTCGTGAAATGACACGAATTTCTCGGGACTTGACATGACATGAATTTTTCGGGAGATGACATGACATTAATTAATCGGCACATGACATGACATGAATTTCTTGGCACATGACATGACATGATAAGACAAGAATCTCTCGGGACATGACATGACATGAATTGCTCGGGAATGACACGTCATGAATTCTCAGGATAAGACATGAATTTCTCAGGACATGACATGACATGAATTTCTCAGGAAATGACATAACATAAATTAATGGGCACATGAGATGACATGAATTTCTTGGGACATGACGTGATATGAATTTCTTGGCACATGACATGACATGACATGATAAGAATCTCTCGGGACATGACATGACATGAATTTCTTTCGAATGACACGTCATGAATTCTCCGGATATGAAATGAATTTCAGGGGACATGACATGACATGAAATGAAATGACATAAATTTCTGTGGACTTGACTTGACATGAATCTCTTGGGACATGACATGACATGTTTTTCACGCGACATGACATGACATGACATGAATTTCTCGGGACATGACATGACATGACAATAATTTCTTGGGACATGACAAGACTTGACATGACATAAATTTGTGTGGACATGACATGACATGAATTTCTGGGGGATGACATGACATGACATGAATTTCTCGGGACATGACAAGACATGACATGTCATCAATTTCTGGGCACATGAATTTCGGGGGACTTGAATTTCTGGGCACTTGACATGGCATTAATTTCTCGGGACATTACATGACATGATTTTATTGGGACATGACATGAATTTCAAGGCACATGACATGACATGAATTTCCCGGGACATGACATGACATCAATCTCACGGCAAATGACATGACATGAATTGACAATACTATCTAGGGAAATGACATGACATGAATTTCTCAGGACATGACATGACATAAATTAATGGGCACATGAGATGACATGAATATCTTGGGACATGACATGATATGAATTTCTGTGGAATGACACGTCATAAATTCCCGGGATATGACATGAATTTCAGGGGCATGACATGACATGAAATGACATGACATAAATTTCTGTGGACATGACAAGACATGAATTTCTTGTTACATGACATGACATGGATTTCTCGGGAGATGACATGACATGACATGAATTTCTCGAGACATGACAAGACATGACATGACATAAATTTCTGGGGACATGACATGGCATGAATTACTAGGGACATGACATGGCATGAATTACTCGGGACATGACATGACATGATTCTCCTGGACATGACATGACATGATATGAGTTTCTGGTGACATGACATGACATGAACTTCTCTGGACATGACATGACATGAATTTCACGGGACATGACAAGACATGACATGACATAAATTTCTTGGGACATGACAAGACATGACATGACATAAATTTCTGGGGACATGACATGGCATGAATTTCTCTGGACATGACATGACATGAATTTCTCGGGACATGACATGACATTATATGAATTTCTGGGTACTTGCCATGACATGATTTCTCTGGAAATGACAAGACATGAATTTCTCGGGACAAGGCATGACATGAGTTCTTGGGACATTACATGACATGACAAGAATTTCTCAGGACATGACATGACATGAATTCCCGGTGACATGGCATGTCATAAATTCTCAGTATATATCATGAACTTCTGGGGACATGACATGACATGAATTTCTCTGGACAAGACATGATATTACAGGTATTTCCTGGTACATGACATGGCATGAATTTCTCGGGACATGACATGACATGAATTTCTTGGGACATGACATGACATGTATTTCTCGGGAAATGACATGACATAACATGAATTTCTCGGGACATGACAAGACATGACAAGAATTTCTCGGGACATGACAAGACATGACATGACATAAATTTGTGTTGGCATGAGATGACATGAATTTCTCGGGACATGACATGACATGAATTTCTCGGGAGATGACATGACATGACATGAATTTCTCAGGACATGACATGGCATGAATTTCTGGGGACTTAACATGGCATTACTTTCTGGGGACATGACATGACATGATTTTCTTGGGACATGACATGAATTTCTAGGCACATGACATGAATATCTCGGGACATGACATGACATCAATGTCACGGCAAATGACATGACATGACATGACAATACTATCTAAGGAAATGACATGACATGAATGTCTCAGAACATGACTTGACATAAATTAATGGGCACATGACATGACATGAATTTCTCTGGACATGACTTGACATGAATTTCTTGGGACATGACATGCCATATATTTGTCGGGACAGGACATGACATGTCATGAATTCCTCATGGTATGAAATGAATTTCTCGTGACATGACACAAATTTCTCAGGACAAGACATGACATGAATTTCTCAGGAAATGACATGATATAAATTAATCGGCACATGACATGACATGAATTTCATTGCACATGACATGACATGATATGACAAGAATCTCTCGGGACATGACATGACATGAATTGATCGGGAATGACACGTCATGAATTCTCGGGATATGATTTGAATTTCTCAGGACATGACATGACATATATTAATGTGCACATGACATGACATGAATTTCTCGGGACATGACATGATATGAATTTCTTGGCACATGCCATGACATGACATGACATACATTTCTGTGGACACGACATGACAGGAATTTCTTGGGACATGACATGTCATGAATTACTTGGGACATGACATGACATGACAAGAATGTCTCAGGACATGACAAGACATGACAAGAAATAAATTTGTGTGGACATGGCATGACATGAATTTCTCGGGACATGACATGGCATGAATTTCTCGCGAGATGACGTGACATGACATGAATTTCTCGGGACATGACAAGACATGATATGACATAAATTTCTGGGGACATGACATGGCATGAATTTCTGTGGACTTGACATGGCATTAATTTTTAGGGACATGACATGACATGATTTTCTTGGGACATGAAATGAATTTCTAGCCACATGACATGAAATGAATTTCTAGGGACATTTCATGACATCAATCTCACGGCAAATGACATGACATGACATGACAATACTATCTACTGAAATGACATGACATGAATGTCTCAGGACATGACATGACATAAATTAATGGGCACATGAGATGACATGAATTTCTCGGGACATAACATGATGTGAATTTCTGTGGAATGACAGGTCATAAATTCTCGGGATATGACATGAATTTCAGGGGACATGACATGACATGAAATGACATGACATAAATTTCTGTGCACATGACATGACATGAATTTCTTGGGACTCGACATGACATTGATTTCTCGGGCGATGACATGAAAGACATGAATTTCTCGAGACAAGACAAGACATGACATGACCTAAATTTCTGGGGACATGACATGGCCTGAATTTCAGTGGACATGACATGACATGAATTTCTCGGGACATGACATGGCATGAATTTCTCGGGACATTACATGACATTATATGAATTTCTGGAGTAATGCCATGACACGAATTTCTCGGGACATGACGTGACATGAAGTTCTCAGGGTGGACAGGACATGAATATCTTGGGACATGGCATGAAAAGACATGAATTTCTCGGGACAAGTCATGACATGAGTTCTTGGGACATGATATGACATGACTAGAATTTCTCAGCACACGACATGACATATATCAATGGGCACATGAAATGACATAAATTTCTCGTGACATGAAATGAATTTCTCGGGAAATGACATCACATGACAATACACTCTAGGGACATGAAATTACATGAATTTCTCGGGACATGACACAACATGAATCTGTCGGCAAATGACATGACATGACATGACAATACTCTCTAGGTACATGACATGACATGAATTTCTCAGGACATGACATGACATAAATTAATGCGCTCATGAGATGACATGAATTTCTCGGGACTTGACATGACATGAATTTCTTGGGACATGACAAGACATGACATGACATAAATTTCTGGGGACATTACATGGCATGAATTTCTCAGGACATGACATGACATGACAGGTATTTCTCGGGACATGACATGGCATGAATTTCTCGGAACATGACATGACATGATTTGCTTGGGACATGACATGACATTATATGAATTTCTGGTGACATGACATGACATGAATTTCTCTGGGTTGACAGGAGATGAATATCTTGGGACTTGACATGTATTTCTCGGGACAAAATAATGACATGAGTTCTTGGGACATGACATTACATGACATGACTAGAATTCCTCGGGACATGACAATGACATGATTTTCTCGCGACATGACATTACATGACATGAATATCTCGTAACATGACATGAATTTCTCAGGACATGACATGACATGAATTTCTCTGGACATGACATGACATGAATCTCTCGGCACATGACATGACATGACAGGACAAACCTCTCTAGGAACGTGACATGACATCCATTCCTCAGGAAATGACATGACATAAATTAATGGGCACATGAGATGACATGCATTTCTTGGGACATGACATGATATGAATTTCTTGGCACATGACATGACATGACAAGACAAGAATCTCTCGGGACATGACATGACATGAATTTCTCTGGAATGACACGTCATGAATTCTCGGGATATGACATGAATTTCAGGGGACATTACATCACACGACATGACATGACATAAATTTCTGTGGACATGACATGTCATGAATTCACGGGATATGGTGTGAATTTTTCATGACATGACATGACAGGACAATACTCTCTAAGAACATGCCATGACATGATTTGCTCAGGACATGACATGACATAAATTAATGGGCACATGAGATGACATGAATTTCTCGGGACATGTCGTGATATGAATTTCATGGCACATGCCATGTCTTGACATGACAAGATTCTCTCGGCACATGACATGACATGAATTTCTCTGGAATGACACGTCATGAATTCTCGGGATATGACATGAATTTCAGGGGACATGACACGACATGACATGACATGATATGACATAAATTTCTGTGGACATGACATGACATGTATTTATCGGGACATGACATGACATGACATGAATTTCACGGGACATGACATGACATGACAAGAATTTCTTGGGGCATGACAAGACATGACATGACATAAATTTCTGGGGACATGACATGGCATTAATTTCTGGGTACATGACATGGCTTAAATTTCTCGGGACATGACATGACATGATTTTCCTGGGACATGACATGACATTATATGAATTTCTGGGGACATAAATTTGTGTGGACATGACATGACATGATTTTCTCGGGACATGACATGACATGAATCTCTCGGGAGATGACATGACATGACATGAATTTCTCAGGACACGACAAGACATGACATGACATAAATTTCTGTGGACTTCACATGGCATGAATTTCTCGGTACATGACATGACATGCTTTTCATGGGACATGACATGAATTTCCAGGCACATGACATGACATGAATCTCTCGGGACATGACATGACATCAATCTCACGGCAAATGACATGACATGATATTACAATACTATCTTGGGACATGACATGACATGAATGTCTCAGGACATGACATGACATAAATTAATGGGCACATGAGATGACATGAATTTCTACGGACATGACATGACATGCATTTCTCGGGAGATGACATGACATGACATGAATTTCTCGGGACATGACATGACATGACATAAATTTCTGTGCACATGACATGACATAAATTTCTGGGGACATGACATGGCATTAATTTCTGGGTACATGACATGGCTTAAATTTCTCGGGACATGACATGACATGATTTCCTGGGACATGACATGACATTATATGAATTTCTGGGGACATGATATGACATGAACTTATCTGGACATGACATGACATGAATTTATCGGGACATGACAAGACATGACTTGACATAAATTTCTGGGGACATGACATGGCATGAATGTCTCGTGACATGACATGGCATGAATTTCTCTGGACATGACATGACATTATATGAATTTCTGGGGACATGCCATGACATGAATTACTCGGGACATGACATGACATGAATTTCTCAGTGTGGACAGGACATGAATATCTTGGGACATGACATGACAAGACATGATATTCTCGGGACAAGACATGACATGGGTTCTTGGGACATGACATGACATGACTAGAATTTCTCAGGACATGACATGACATAAATCAATGGGCACATGAAATGACATAAATTTCTCGTGACATGAAATGAATTTCTCGGGACATAACATGACATGACAATACTCTCTAGGGACATGACATGACATGAATTTCTCGGGACATGACACAACATGAATCTGTCGGCAAATGACATGACATGACATGACCATACTCTCTAAGGACATGAGATGACATGAATTTCTCAGGACATGACATGACATAAATTAATGCGCTCATGAGATGACATGAATTTCTCGGGACATGACATGACAAGAATTTCTCGAGACATGACAAGACAAGGCATGACATGAATTTCCCGGGACATGACATGTCATAAATTCTCGGTATATAACATGAATTTCTGTGGACATGTCATTACATGGATTTCTCGGGACATGACATGACATGAATTTCTCTGGACAAGACATGACATGACAGGTATATCTCGGGACGTGACATGGCATGAATTTCTCGGAACATGAGATGACATGATTTTCTTGGGACATGACATGACATTATATGAATTTCTGGTGAAATGACATCACATGAATTTCTCTGGGTTGACAGGACATGAATATGTATTTATCAGGACAAATCATGACATGGGTTCTTGGGACATGACATTAAATGCATGACTAGAATTTCTCGGGACATGACATGACATGACATGAATATCTCGTGACATGTCATGAATTTCTCGGGACATGACATGACATGAATATCTCGGGACATGACTTGACATGAATTCCTCTGGAATGACACGTCATGAATTCTCGGGATATGACATGAATTTCAGGGGACATTACATCACACGACATGACATGACATAAATTTCTGTGGACAAGACATGTCATGAATTCACGGGATATGGTGTGAATTTTTCATGACATGACATGACATTACTATCTCGGCACATGACATGACATGACATGACATGAATTCCTCGGGACATGACATGACAAGAATTTCTCGGGACATGACAAGACATGACATGACATAAATTTGTGTGGACATGACATGACATGAATTTCTCGGGAGATGACATGACATGACATGAATTTCTCGGGACATGACAAGACATGATATGACATAAATTTCTACGGACATGACATGGCATGAATTTCTGGGGATTTGACATGGCATTACTTTCTCGGGACAGGACATGACATGCTTTTCTTGGGACATGACATGAATATCTAGGCACATGACATGAAATGAATTACTCGGGACATTTCATGACATCAATCTCACGGCAAATGACATGACATGACATGACAATACTATTTAGGGAAATGACATGACATGAATGTCTCACGACATGACATGACATAAATTAATGGTTACATGAGATGACATGAATTTCTCGGGACATAACATGATATGAATTTCTGTGGAATGACACGTCATAAATTCTCAGGATATGACATGAATTGCAGGGGACATGACATGACATGAAATGAAATGACATAAATGTCTGTGCACATGACATGACATGTATTTCTTGGGACACGACTTGACATGGATTTCTCGGGCGATGACATGAAAGACATGAATTTCTCGGGACATGACAAGACATGACATGACATAAATTTCTGGGGACATGACATGGCATGAATTTCTCGGGACATGACACGGCATGAATTTCTCTGGACATGACATGACATTATATGAATTTCTGGGGACATGCCATGACATGAATTTCTCAGGGTGGACAGGACATGAATATCTTGGGACATGACATGACAAGACATGAATTTCTCGCCACATGACATGACATAAATTAACCGGCACATGACATGACATGAATTTATCGGGACATGACAAGACATGACTTGACATAAATTTCTGGGGACATGACATGGCATGAATGTCTCGTGACATGACATGGCATGAATTTTTCTGGACATGACATGACATTATATGAATTTCTGGGGACATGCCATGACATGAATTACTCGGGACATGACATGACATGAATTTCTCAGTGTGGACAGGACATGAATATCTTGGGACATGACATGACAAGACATGATATTCTCGGGACAAGACATGACATGGGTTCTTGGGACATGACATGACATGACTAGAATTTCTCAGGACATGACATGACATAAATCAATGGGCACATGAAATGACATAAATTTCTCGTGACATGAAATGAATTTCTCGGGACATAACATGACATGACAATACTCTCTAGGGACATGACATGACATGAATTTCTCGGGACATGACACAACATGAATCTGTCGGCAAATGACATGACATGACATGACCATACTCTCTAAGGACATGAGATGACATGAATTTCTCAGGACATGACATGACATAAATTAATGCGCTCATGAGATGACATGAATTTCTCGGGACATGACATGACAAGAATTTCTCGAGACATGACAAGACAAGGCATGACATGAATTTCCCGGGACATGACATGTCATAAATTCTCGGTATATAACATGAATTTCTGTGGACATGTCATTACATGGATTTCTCGGGACATGACATGACATGAATTTCTCTGGACAAGACATGACATGACAGGTATATCTCGGGACGTGACATGGCATGAATTTCTCGGAACATGAGATGACATGATTTTCTTGGGACATGACATGACATTATATGAATTTCTGGTGAAATGACATCACATGAATTTCTCTGGGTTGACAGGACATGAATATGTATTTATCAGGACAAATCATGACATGGGTTCTTGGGACATGACATTAAATGCATGACTAGAATTTCTCGGGACATGACATGACATGACATGAATATCTCGTGACATGTCATGAATTTCTCGGGACATGACATGACATGAATATCTCGGGACATGACTTGACATGAATTCCTCTGGAATGACACGTCATGAATTCTCGGGATATGACATGAATTTCAGGGGACATTACATCACACGACATGACATGACATAAATTTCTGTGGACAAGACATGTCATGAATTCACGGGATATGGTGTGAATTTTTCATGACATGACATGACATTACTATCTCGGCACATGACATGACATGACATGACATGAATTCCTCGGGACATGACATGACAAGAATTTCTCGGGACATGACAAGACATGACATGACATAAATTTGTGTGGACATGACATGACATGAATTTCTCGGGAGATGACATGACATGACATGAATTTCTCGGGACATGACAAGACATGATATGACATAAATTTCTACGGACATGACATGGCATGAATTTCTGGGGATTTGACATGGCATTACTTTCTCGGGACAGGACATGACATGCTTTTCTTGGGACATGACATGAATATCTAGGCACATGACATGAAATGAATTACTCGGGACATTTCATGACATCAATCTCACGGCAAATGACATGACATGACATGACAATACTATTTAGGGAAATGACATGACATGAATGTCTCACGACATGACATGACATAAATTAATGGTTACATGAGATGACATGAATTTCTCGGGACATAACATGATATGAATTTCTGTGGAATGACACGTCATAAATTCTCAGGATACGACATGAATTGCAGGGGTCATGACATGACATGAAATGAAATGACATAAATGTCTGTGCACATGACATGACATGTATTTCTTGGGACACGACTTGACATGGATTTCTCGGGCGATGACATGAAAGACATGAATTTCTCGGGACATGACAAGACATGACATGACATAAATTTCTGGGGACATGACATGGCATGAATTTCTCGGGACATGACACGGCATGAATTTCTCTGGACATGACATGACATTATATGAATTTCTGGGGACATGCCATGACATGAATTTCTCAGGGTGGACAGGACATGAATATCTTGGGACATGACATGACAAGACATGAATTTCTCGCCACATGACATGACATAAATTAAACGGCACATGACATGACATGAATTTTTTGCCACAAGACATGACATGACATGGCAAGAATCTCTCGGGACATGACATGACATGAATTTCTTGGGACTGACGAGACATGAATTCTGGGGAAATTACATGAATTTCTCACGACATGAAATGTCATGAATTTCTCAGGATATGAAATAAATTTCTCGTCACATGACAAGAATTTCTCGCGACATGACATGACATGAATTTCCCAGGATATGAAATGAATCTCTCGTGACATGACATGAATTTCTCGGGACATGCCATGACATAAATTAATCGGCACATGACATGACATGAATTTCTTGGTACATAACATGACATGACATGGCAAGAATCTCTTGGGACATGACATGACATGAATTTCTTGGGACTGACGAGACATGAATTCTGGGGAAATTACATGAATTTCTCACGACATGAAATGTCATGAATTTCTCAGGATATGAAATAAATTTCTCGTCACATGACAAGAATTTCTCACGACATGACATGACATGAATTTCCCAGGATATGAAATGAATCTCTCGTGACATGACATGAATTTCTCGGGACATGCCATGACATAAATTAATCGGCACATGACATGACATGACTTTCTTGGTACATAACATGACATGACATGGCAGGAATCTCTTGGGACATGACATGTATTTTTTGGGAATCACGAGTCATGAATTCTGGGGAAATGACATGAATTTCTCGCGACATGAAATGTCTTGAATTTCTCAGGATATGAAATGCATTTCTCGTGACATGACACGAATTTCTCGGGACATGACATGACATGAATTTCTCAGGATATGAAATGGATTTCTCGTGACATGACACGAATTCCTCAGGACATGACTTGACATGAATTTCTCAGGATATGAAATGGATTACTCGTGACATGACACGAATTCCTCGGGACATGACATGACATAAATTAATCGGCACATGACATGACATGAATTTCTTGGCACATGACATGACATGATATGGCAAGAAGCTCTCGGGACATGACATGACATGAATTGCTCGAGAATGATTGTCATGAATTCTTGGGATATGACATGAATTTCGCAGGACATGACATGACATGAATTTCTCAGGACATGCCATGACATAAATTAATGGGCACATGAGATGACATGGATTTCTCGGGATATGAAGTGATATGAATTTCTTGGCACATGCCATGACATGACATGACAAGAATCTCTCGGACATGACATGACATGAATTTCTCTGGAATGACACGTCATAAATTCTCGGGAGATGACATGAATTTCAGGTGACATGACATGACATGACATGACATGACATAAATTTCTGTGGACACGACATGACATGAATTTCTTGGGACATGACATGACATGTATTTCTCGGGACATGACATGACATGACATGAATTTCTCGGGACATGACATGACATGACAAGAATTTCTCGGGACACAACAGGACATGACATGATTTAAATTAGTGTGGACATGACATGACATGAATTTCTCGGGACATGACATGACATGAATTTCTCGGGAGATGACATGACATGACATGAATTTCTCGGGACATGTCATGGCATGAATTTCTGGGGAATTGACATGGCATTAATTTCTCGGGACATGACATGACATGATTTTCTTGGGACATGACATGAATTTCTAGGCACATGACATGACATGAATATCTTGGGACATGACATGACATCAACATCACGGAAAATGACATGACATGACGTGACAATACTATCTAGGGAAATGACATGACATGAATGTCTCAGGACATGACATGACATAAATTAATGGGCACATGAGATGACATGAATTTCTCGGGACATGACATGACATGAATTTCTCGGGAGATGACATGACATGACATAAATTTCTGAGGACATGACAAAACATGACATGACATAAATTTGTGTGGGCATGACATGACATGACTTCCTCGGGACATGATATAACATGAATTTCTCTGGAGATGACATGACATGACATAAATTTCTGGGGACATGGAATGGCATGAATTTCTGGGGATTTGACATGGCATGAATTTCTCGGGACATGACAAGACATGATTTTCTTGGGACATGACAAGAATTTCTCGGGACATGACAAGACATGACAAGACATAAATTTGTGTGGACATGGCATGACATGAATTTCTCGGGACATGACATGACATGAATTTCTCGCGAGATGACGTGACATGACATGAATTTCTCGGGACATGACAAGACATGATATGACATAAATTTCTGTGGACTTGACATGGCATTAATTTTTCGGGACATGACATGACATGATTTTCTTGGGACATGAAATGAATTTCTAGGCACATGACATGAAATGAATTTCTCGGGACATTTCATGACATCAATCTCACCGCAAATGACATGACATGACATGACAATACTATCTATGGAAATGACATGACATGAATGTCTCAGGACATGACATGACATAAATTAATGGTTACATGAGATGACATGAATTTCTCGGGACATAACATGATATGAATTTCTGTGGAATGACACGTCATAAATTCTCGGGATATGACATGAATGTCTCCGGGGACATTACATGACATGACGTGACATAAATTTCAGTGGACATGACATGACATGAATTTCTTGGGACACGACATGACATGTATTTCTCGGGAAATGACATGACATGACATGAATTTCTCGGGACATGACATGGCATGAACTTCTGTGGACTTAACATGGCATTAATTTCTCGGGACATGACATGACATGATTTTCTTGGGACATGACATGAATTTCTAGGCACATGACATGACATGAATATCTCGGGACATGACATGACATCAATATCACGGCAAATGACATGACAAGACATGACAATACTATCTAGGGAAATGACATGACATGAGTGTCTCAGAACATGACTTGACATAAATTAATGGGCTCATGAGATGACATGAATTTCTCTGGACATGACATGACATGAATTTCTCGGGACATGACAAGACATGACATGACATAAATTTCTGGGGACATGACATGGCATGAATTTCTGTGGACTTGACATGGCATTAATTTTTCGGGACATGACATGACATGATTTTCTTGGGACATGAAATGAATTTCTAGGCACATGACATGAAATGAATTTCTCGGGACATTTCATGACATCAATCTCACGGCAAATGACATGACATGACATGACAATACTATCTATTGAAATGACATGACATGAATATCTCGGGACATGACATGACATAAATTAATGGGCACATGAGATGACATGAATTTCTCGGGACATAACATGATATGAATTTCTGTGGAATGACACGTCATAAATTCTCGGGATATGACATGAATTTCAGGGGGCATGACATGACATGAAATGACATGACATAAATTTCTGTGCACATGACATGACATGAATTTCTTGGGACACGACATGACATGGATTTCTCGGGCGATGACATGAAAGACATGAATTTCTTGGGACAAGACATGAAATGAAATAAATTTCTGGGGACAAGACATGGCATGAATTTCAGTGGACATGACATGACATGAACTTCTTGGGACATGACATGACATGAGTTTCTCGGGACAAGACATGACATGAATTTCTCGGGACATGACATGATATAAATTAATCGGCACATGACATGACATGAATTGCATTGCACATGACATGACATGATATGACAAGAATCTCTCGGGACATGAAATGACATGAATTGCTCGGGAATGACACGTCATGAATTCTCGGGATATGACATGAATTTCTCAGGACATGACATGACATATATTAATGTGCACATGAGATGACATGAATTTCTCGGGACATGACGTGATATGAATTTCTTGGCACATGCCATGACATGACATGACAAGAATCTCTCAGCACATCACATGACATGATTTTCTCTGGAATGACACGTCATGAATTCTCGGGATATGACATGAATTTCAGGGGACATGACATGACATGACATGACATGACATACATTTCTGTGGACACGACATGACAGGAATTTCTTGGGACATGACATGACATGAATTTCTCGGGACATGACATGGCATGAACTTCTGGGGACTTAACATGGCATTAATTTCTCGGGACATGACATGACATGATTTTCTTGGGACATGACATGAATTTCTAGGAACATGACATGACATGAATATCTCGGGACATGACATGACATCAATATCACGGCAAATGACATGACAAGACATGACAATACTATCTAGGGAAATGACATGACATGAGTGTCTCAGAACATGACTTGACATAAATTAATGGGCTCATGAGATGACATGAATTTCTCTGGACAAAACATGACATGAATTTCTCGGGACATGACAAGACATGACATGACATAAATTTCTGGGGACATGACATGGCATGAATTTCTGTGGACTTGACATTGCATTAATTTTTCGGGACATGACATGACATGATTTTCTTGGGACATGAAATGAATTTCTAGGCACATGACATGAAATGAATTTCTCGGGACATTTCATGACATCAATCTCACGGCAAATGACATGACATGACATGACAATACTATCTATTGAAATGACATGACATGAATATCTCGGGACATGACATGACATAAATTAATGGGCACATGAGATGACATGAATTTCTCGGGACATAACATGATATGAATTTCTGTGGAATGACACGTCATAAATTCTCGGGATATGACATGAATTTCAAGGGGGCATGACATGACATGAAATGACATGACATAAATTTCTGTGCACATGACATGACATGAATTTCTTGGGACACGACATGACATGGATTTCTCGGGCGATGACATGAAAGACATGAATTTCTCGGGACAAGACATGGCATGAATTTCAGTGGACATGACATGACATGAACTTCTTGGGACATGACATGACATGAATTTCTCGGGACAAGACATGACATGAATTTCTCGGGACATGACATGATATAAATTAATCGGCACATGACATGACATGAATTGCATTGCACATGACATGATATGATATGACAAGAATCTCTCGGGACATGAAATGACATGAATTGCTCGGGAATGACACGTCATGAATTCTCGGGATATGACATGAATTTCTCAGGACATGACATGACATATATTAATGTGCACATGAGATGACATGAATTTCTCGGGACATGACGTGATATGAATTTCTTGGCACATGCCATGACATGACATGACAAGAATCTCTCAGCACATGACATGACATGATTTTCTCTGGAATGACACGTCATGAATTCTCGGGATATGACATGAATTTCAGGGGACATGACATGACATGACATACATTTCTGTGGACACGACATGACAGGAATTTCTTGGGACATGACATGACAAGAATTTCTCGGGACATGACAAGACATGACAAGACATAAATTTGTGTGGACATGGCATGACATGAATTTCTCGGGACATGACATGACATGAATTTCTCGCGAGATGACGTGACATGACATGAATTTCTCGGGACATGACAAGACATGATATGACATAAATTTCTGGGGACATGACATGGCATGAATTTCTCGGGACAAGACATGACATGAATATCTCGGGACATGACGTGACATGATTTTCTTGGGACATGTAATGAAATTCTAGGCACATGATATGAAATGAATTTCTCGGGACATTTCATGACATCAATCTCACGGCAAATGACATGACATGACATGACAATACTATCTATTGAAATGACATGACATGAATTTCTCAGGACATGACATGACATAAATTAATGGGCACATGAGATGACATGAATTTCTCGTGTCATAACATGATATGAATTTCTGTGGAATGACACGTCATAGATTCTCGGGATATGACATGAATTTCAGGGGAAATGACACGACATGAAATGACATGACATAAATTTCTGTGCACATGACATGACATGAATTTCTTGGGACACGACATGACATGGATTTCTCGGGCGATGACATGAAAGACATGAATTTCTCGAGACAAGACAAGACATGAAATGACATAAATTTCTGGGGACATGACATGGCATGAATTTCAGTGGACATTACATGACAGGAACTTCTTGGGACATGACATGACATGAATTTCTCGGGACATGACAAGACAGGACATGACATAATTTTCTGGGGACATGACATGGCATGAATTTCTCGGGACATGACATGACATTTTTTGAATTTCTTGGGTCATGCCATGACACGAATTTCTCGGGACATGACATGACATGAATTTCTCAGTGTGGACAGGACATGAATATCTTGGGACATGGCATGACAAGACATGAATTTCTCGGGAAAAGAGATGATATGAGTTCTTGGGACATGACATGACATGACTAGAATTTCTCAGGACATGACATGACATACATCAATGGGCACATGAAATGACATAAATTTCTCGTGACATGAGATGAATTTCTCGGGACATGACATGACATGACAATACACTCTAGGGACATGACATGACATGAATTTCTCGGGACATGACACAACATGAATCTGTCGGCAAATGACATGACATGACATGACAATACTCTCTAGGGACATGACATGACATGAATTAATGCGCTCATGAGATGACATGAATTTCTCGGGACTTGACATGACATGAATTTCTTGGGACATGACAAGACATGACATGACATAAATTTCTGGGGACATTACATGGCATGAATTTCTCAGGACATGACATGACATAAATTAATGCGCTCATGAGATGACATGAATTTCTGGGGACATGACATGACAAGAATTTCTTGAGACATGACAAGACATGGCATGACATGAATTTCCCGGGACATGACATGTCATAAATTCTCGGCATATAACATGAATTTCTGTGGACATGTCATTACATGGATTTCTCGGGACATGACATGACATGAATTTCTCTGGACAAGACATGACATGACAGGTATATCTCGGGACGTGACATGGCATGAATTTCTCGGAACATGAGATGACATGATTTTCTTGGGACATGACATGACATTATATGGATTTCTGGTGACATGACATGACATGAATTTCTCTGGGTTGACAGGACATGAATATCTTGGGACATGACATGTATTTATCAGGACAAATCATGACATGAGTTCTTGGGACATGACATTAAATGTATGACATGATTTTCTCGGGACATGACAGTACATGATATGAATATCTCGTAACATGACATGACTTTCTCGGGACATGACATGACATGAATTTCTCGGGACATGACATGACATGAATCTCTCGGCACATGACATGACATGACAGGACAAACCTCTCTTGGAACATGACATGACATCTATTCCTCAGGAAATGACATGACATAAATTAATGGGCACATGAGAGGACATGCATTTCTTGGGACATGACATGTTATGAATTTCTTGGCACATGACATGACATGACAAGACAAGAATCTCTCGGCACATGACATGACATGAATTTCTCTGGAATGACACGTCATGAATTCTCGGCATATGACATGAATTTCAGGGGACATTACATCACACGACATGACATGACATAAATTTCTGTGGACATGACATGTCATGAATTCACGGGATATGGTGTGAATTTTTCATGACATGACAAGACAAGAATCTCTCGGCACATGACATGACATGAATTTCTCTGGAATGACACGTCATGAATTCTCGGGATATGACATGAATTTCAGGGGACATGACATGACATGACATGACGTGACATAAATTTCAGTGGACATGACATGACATGAATTTCTTGGGACACGACATGACATGTATTTCTCGGGAAATGACATGACATGACATGAATTTCTCGGGACATGACATGGCATGAACTTCTGTGGACTTAACATGGCATTAATTTCTCGGGACATGACATGACATGATTTTCTTGGGACATGACATGAATTTCTAGGCACATGACATGACATGAATATCTCGGGACATGACATGACATCAATATCACGGCAAATGACATGACAAGACATGACAATACTATCTAGGGAAATGACATGACATGAGTGTCTCAGAACATGACTTGACATAAATTAATGGGCTCATGAGATGACATGAATTTCTCTGGACATGACATGACATGAATTTCTCGGGACATGACAAGACATGACATGACATAAATTTCTGGGGACATGACATGGCATGAATTTCTGTGGACTTGACATGGCATTAATTTTTCGGGACATGACATGACATGATTTTCTTGGGACATGAAATGAATTTCTAGGCACATGACATGAAATGAATTTCTCGGGACATTTCATGACATCAATCTCACGGCAAATGACATGACATGACATGACAATACTATCTATTGAAATGACATGACATGAATATCTCGGGACATGACATGACATAAATTAATGGGCACATGAGATGACATGAATTTCTCGGGACATAACATGATATGAATTTCTGTGGAATGACACGTCATAAATTCTCGGGATATGACATGAATTTCAGGGGGCATGACATGACATGAAATGACATGACATAAATTTCTGTGCACATGACATGACATGAATTTCTTGGGACACGACATGACATGGATTTCTCGGGCGATGACATGAAAGACATGAATTTCTTGGGACAAGACATGAAATGAAATAAATTTCTGGGGACAAGACATGGCATGAATTTCAGTGGACATGACATGACATGAACTTCTTGGGACATGACATGACATGAGTTTCTCGGGACAAGACATGACATGAATTTCTCGGGACATGACATGATATAAATTAATCGGCACATGACATGACATGAATTGCATTGCACATGACATGACATGATATGACAAGAATCTCTCGGGACATGAAATGACATGAATTGCTCGGGAATGACACGTCATGAATTCTCGGGATATGACATGAATTTCTCAGGACATGACATGACATATATTAATGTGCACATGAGATGACATGAATTTCTCGGGACATGACGTGATATGAATTTCTTGGCACATGCCATGACATGACATGAAAAGAATCTCTCAGCACATCACATGACATGATTTTCTCTGGAATGACACGTCATGAATTCTCGGGATATGACATGAATTTCAGGGGACATGACATGACATGACATGACATGACATACATTTCTGTGGACACGACATGACAGGAATTTCTTGGGACATGACATGACATGAATTTCTCGGGACATGACATGGCATGAACTTCTGGGGACTTAACATGGCATTAATTTCTCGGGACATGACATGACATGATTTTCTTGGGACATGACATGAATTTCTAGGAACATGACATGACATGAATATCTCGGGACATGACATGACATCAATATCACGGCAAATGACATGACAAGACATGACAATACTATCTAGGGAAATGACATGACATGAGTGTCTCAGAACATGACTTGACATAAATTAATGGGCTCATGAGATGACATGAATTTCTCTGGACAAAACATGACATGAATTTCTCGGGACATGACAAGACATGACATGACATAAATTTCTGGGGACATGACATGGCATGAATTTCTGTGGACTTGACATTGCATTAATTTTTCGGGACATGACATGACATGATTTTCTTGGGACATGAAATGAATTTCTAGGCACATGACATGAAATGAATTTCTCGGGACATTTCATGACATCAATCTCACGGCAAATGACATGACATGACATGACAATACTATCTATTGAAATGACATGACATGAATATCTCGGGACATGACATGACATAAATTAATGGGCACATGAGATGACATGAATTTCTCGGGACATAACATGATATGAATTTCTGTGGAATGACACGTCATAAATTCTCGGGATATGACATGAATTTCAAGGGGGCATGACATGACATGAAATGACATGACATAAATTTCTGTGCACATGACATGACATGAATTTCTTGGGACACGACATGACATGGATTTCTCGGGCGATGACATGAAAGACATGAATTTCTCGGGACAAGACATGGCATGAATTTCAGTGGACATGACATGACATGAACTTCTTGGGACATGACATGACATGAATTTCTCGGGACAAGACATGACATGAATTTCTCGGGACATGACATGATATAAATTAATCGGCACATGACATGACATGAATTGCATTGCACATGACATGATATGATATGACAAGAATCTCTCGGGACATGAAATGACATGAATTGCTCGGGAATGACACGTCATGAATTCTCGGGATATGACATGAATTTCTCAGGACATGACATGACATATATTAATGTGCACATGAGATGACATGAATTTCTCGGGACATGACGTGATATGAATTTCTTGGCACATGCCATGACATGACATGACAAGAATCTCTCAGCACATGACATGACATGATTTTCTCTGGAATGACACGTCATGAATTCTCGGGATATGACATGAATTTCAGGGGACATGACATGACATGACATACATTTCTGTGGACACGACATGACAGGAATTTCTTGGGACATGACATGACAAGAATTTCTCGGGACATGACAAGACATGACAAGACATAAAGTTGTGTGGACATGGCATGACATGAATTTCTCGGGACATGACATGACATGAATTTCTCGCGAGATGACGTGACATGACATGAATTTCTCGGGACATGACAAGACATGATATGACATAAATTTCTGGGGACATGACATGGCATGAATTTCTCGGGACAAGACATGACATGAATATCTCGGGACATGACGTGACATGATTTTCTTGGGACATGTAATGAAATTCTAGGCACATGATATGAAATGAATTTCTCGGGACATTTCATGACATCAATCTCACGGCAAATGACATGACATGACATGACAATACTATCTATTGAAATGACATGACATGAATTTCTCAGGACATGACATGACATAAATTAATGGGCACATGAGATGACATGAATTTCTCGTGTCATAACATGATATGAATTTCTGTGGAATGACACGTCATAGATTCTCGGGATATGACATGAATTTCAGGGGAAATGACACGACATGAAATGACATGACATAAATTTCTGTGCACATGACATGACATGAATTTCTTGGGACACGACATGACATGGATTTCTCGGGCGATGACATGAAAGACATGAATTTCTCGGGACAAGACAAGACATGAAATGACATAAATTTCTGGGGACATGACATGGCATGAATTTCAGTGGACATTACATGACAGGAACTTCTTGGGACATGACATGACATGAATTTCTCGGGACATGACAAGACAGGACATGACATAATTTTCTGGGGACATGACATGGCATGAATTTCTCGGGACATGACATGACATTTTTTGAATTTCTTGGGTCATGCCATGACACGAATTTCTCGGGACATGACATGACATGAATTTTTCAGTGTGGACAGGACATGAATATCTTGGGACATGGCATGACAAGACATGAATTTCTCGGGAAAAGAGATGATATGAGTTCTTGGGACATGACATGACATGACTAGAATTTCTCAGGACATGACATGACATACATCAATGGGCACATGAAATGACATAAATTTCTCGTGACATGAGATGAATTTCTCGGGACATGACATGACATGACAATACACTCTAGGGACATGACATGACATGAATTTCTCGGGACATGACACAACATGAATCTGTCGGCAAATGACATGACATGACATGACAATACTCTCTAGGGACATGACATGACATGAATTAATGCGCTCATGAGATGACATGAATTTCTCGGGACTTGACATGACATGAATTTCTTGGGACATGACAAGACATGACATGACATAAATTTCTGGGGACATTACATGGCATGAATTTCTCAGGACATGACATGACATAAATTAATGCGCTCATGAGATGACATGAATTTCTGGGGACATGACATGACAAGAATTTCTTGAGACATGACAAGACATGGCATGACATGAATTTCCCGGGACATGACATGTCATAAATTCTCGGCATATAACATGAATTTCTGTGGACATGTCATTACATGGATTTCTCGGGACATGACATGACATGAATTTCTCTGGACAAGACATGACATGACAGGTATATCTCGGGACGTGACATGGCATGAATTTCTCGGAACATGAGATGACATGATTTTCTTGGGACATGACATGACATTATATGGATTTCTGGTGACATGACATGACATGAATTTCTCTGGGTTGACAGGACATGAATATCTTGGGACATGACATGTATTTATCAGGACAAATCATGACATGAGTTCTTGGGACATGACATTAAATGTATGACATGATTTTCTCGGGACATGACATTACATGATATGAATATCTCGTAACATGACATGACTTTCTCGGGACATGACATGACATGAATTTCTCGGGACATGACATGACATGAATCTCTCGGCACATGACATGACATGACAGGACAAACCTCTCTTGGAACATGACATGACATCTATTCCTCAGGAAATGACATGACATAAATTAATGGGCACATGAGAGGACATGCATTTCTTGGGACATGACATGTTATGAATTTCTTGGCACATGACATGACATGACAAGACAAGAATCTCTCGGCACATGACATGACATGAATTTCTCTGGAATGACACGTCATGAATTCTCGGCATATGACATGAATTTCAGGGGACATTACATCACACGACATGACATGACATAAATTTCTGTGGACATGACATGTCATGAATTCACGGGATATGGTGTGAATTTTTCATGACATGACAAGACAAGAATCTCTCGGCACATGACATGACATGAATTTCTCTGGAATGACACGTCATGAATTCTCGGGATATGACATGAATTTCAGGGGACATGACATGACATGACATGACATGACATAAATTTCTGTGGACATGACATGACATGTATTTCTCGGGGCATGACTAGACATGACATGAAATAAATTTCTGGGGACATGACATGGCATTAATTTCTGGGTACATGACATGGCTTAAATTTCTCGGGACATGACATGACATGATTTTCCTGGGACATGACATGACATTATATGAATTTCTGGGGACATAAATTTGTGTGGACATGACATGACATGATTTTCTCGGGACATGACGTGACATGAATTTCTCGGGAGATGACATGACATGACATGAATTTCTCGGGACACGACAAGACATGACATGACATACATATCTGTGGACTTGACATGGCATGAATTTCTCGGTACATGACATGACATGATTTTCATGGGACATGACATGAATTTCTAGGCACATGACATGAAATGAATTTCTCGGGACATTTCATGACATCAATCTCATGGCAAATGACATGACATGATATTACAATACTATCTTGGGACATGACATGACATGAATGTCTCAGGACATGACATGATATAAATTAATGGGCACATGAGATGACATGAATTTCTCGGGACATGACATGATATGAATTTCTGTGGAATGACACGTCATAAATTCTCGGGATATGACATGAATTTCAGGGGACATGACATGACATGAAATGACATGACATAAATTTCTGTGCACATGACATGACATGAATTTCTACGGACATGACATGAAATGCATTTCTCGGGAGATGACATGACATGACATGAACTTCTCGGGACATGACATGACATGACATGAATTTCACTGGACATGACATGACAAGACAAGAATTTCTCGGGGCATGACTAGACATGACATGACATAAATTTCTGGGGACATGACATGGCATTAATTTCTGGGTACATGACATGGCTTAAATTTCTCGGGACATGACATGACATGATTTTCCTGGGACATGACATGACATTATATGAATTTCTGGGGACATAAATTTGTGTGGACATGACATGACATGATTTTCTCGGGACATGACGTGACATGAATTTCTCGGGAGATGACATGACATGACATGAATTTCTCGGGACACGACAAGACATGACATGACATAAATGTCTGTGGACTTGACATGGCATGAATTTCTCGGTACATGACATGACATGATTTACATGGGACATGACATGAATTTCTAGGCACATGACATGACATGAATTTCTCGGGACATTTCATGACATCAATCTCACGGCAAATGACATGACATGATATTACAATACTATCTTGGGACATGACATGACATGAATGTCTCAGGACATGACATGACATAAATTAATGGGCACATGAGATGACATGAATTTCTCGGGACATGACATGATATGAATTTCTGTGGAATGACACGTCATAAATTCTCGGGATATGACATGAATTTTAGGGGACATGACATGACATGAAATGACATGACATAAATTTCTGTGCACATGACATGACATGAATTTCTACGGACATGACATGAAATGCATTTCTCGGGAGATGACATGACATGACAAATAACTTCTCGGGACATGACATGACATGACATGACATAAATTTCTGTGCACATGACATGACATGAATTTCTACGGACATGACATGAAATGCATTTCTCGGGAGATGACATGACATGACAAATAACTTCTCGGGACATGACATGACATGACATGACATAAATTTCTGTGCACATGACATGACATGAATTTCTACGGACATGACATTACATGCATTTCTCGGGAGATGACATGACATGACATGAATTTCTCGGGACATGACATGACATAAATTTCTGTGCACATGACATGACATGAATTTCTATGGACATGACATGACATGCATTTCTCGGGAGATGACATGACATGACATGAATTTCTCGGGACACGACAAGACATGACATGACATAAATTTCTGGGGACATGACATGGCATTAATTTCTGGGTACATGACATGGCTTAAATTTCTCGGGACATGACATGACATGATTTTCCTGGGACATGACATGACATTATATGAATTTCTGGGGACATGATATGACATGAACTTCTCTGGACATGACATGACATGAATTTCTCGGGACATGACAAGACATGACATGACATAAATTTCTGGGGACATGACATGGCATGAATTTCTCTGGACATGACATGACATTATATGAATTTCTGGGGACATGCCATGAGATGAATTACTCGGTACATGACATGACATGAATTTCTGAGGGTGGACAGGACATGAATATCTTGGGACATGACATGACAAGACATGATATTCTCGGGACAAGACATGACATGAGTTCTTGGGGCATGACATGACATGACTAGAATTTCTCAGGACATGACATGACATAAATCAATGGGCACATGAAATGACATAAATTTCCCGTGACATGAAATGAATTTCTCGGGACATATCATGACATGACAATACTCTCTAGGGACATTACATGACATGAATTTCTCGGGACATGACACAACATGAATCTGTTGGCAAATGACATGACATGACATGACCATACTCTCTAAGGACATGAGATGACATGAATTTCTCCGGACATGACATGACATAAATTAATGCGCTCATGAGATGACATGAATTTCTTGGGACATGACATGACAAGAATTTCTCGAGACATGACAAGACATGGCATGACATGAATTTCCCGGGACATGAAATGTCATAAATTTTCGGTATATAACATGAATTTCTGTGGACATGTCATTACATGGATTTCTCGGGACATAACATGACATGAATTTCTCTGGTCAAGACATGACATGACAGGTATTTCTCGGGACGTGACATGGTATGAATTTCTCGGAACATGACATGACATGATTTGCTTGGGACATGACATGACATTATATGAATTTCTGGTGACATGACATCACATGAATTTCTCTGGGTTGACAGGACATGAATATCTTGGGACATGACATGTATTTATCAGGACAAATCATGCCTTGAGTTCTTGGGACATGACATTAAATGCATGACTAGAATTTCTCGGGACATGACATGACATGACATGTATATCTCGTGACATGACATGAATTTCTCGGGACATGACATGACATGAATATCTCGGGACATGACTTGACATGAATTCCTCTGGAATGACACGTCATGAATTCTCGGGATATGACATGAATTTCAGGGGACATTACATCACACGACATGACATGACATAAATTTCTGTGGACAAGACATGTCATGAATTCACGGGATATGGTGTGAATTTTTCATGACATGACATGACATTACTATCTCGGCACATGACATGACATGACAGGACAATACTCTCTAAGAACATGCCATGACATGATTTTCTCAGGACATGACATGACATAAATTAATGGGCACATGAGATGACATGAATTTCTCGGGACATGTCGTGATATGAATTTCATGGCACATGCCATGTCAGGACATGACAAGATTCTCTCGGCACATGACATGACATGAATTTCTCTGGAATGACACGTCATGAATTCTCGGGATATGACATGAATTTCTTGGGACATGACATGACATGTATTTCTCGGGACATGACATGACATGACATGAATTTCTCGGGACATGACATGACATGACAAGAATTTCTCGGGACATGACAAGACATGACATGACATAAATTTGTGTGGACATGACATGACATGATTTTCTCGGGACATGACATGACATGAATTTCTCGGGAGATGACATGACATGGCATGAATTTCTCGGGACACGACAAGACGACATGGCATAAATTATTGGGGACTTGACATAGCATGAATTTCTCGGGACATGACATGACATGATTTTCTTGGGACATGACATGAATTTCTAGGCACATGACATGACATGAATTTCTCGGGAGATGACATGACATCAATCTCACGGCAAATGACATGACATGATATGACAATACTATCTTGGGACATGACATGACATGAATGTCTCAGGACATTACACAACATAAATTAATGGGCACATGAGATGACATGAATTTCTCGGGACATGACATGATATGAATTTCTGTGGAATGACACGTCATAAATTCTCGGGATATGACATGAATTTCAGGGGACATGACATGACATGAAATGACATGACATAATTTTCTGTGCAAATGACATGACATGAATTTCTACGGACATGACATGACATGCATTTCTCGGGAGATGACATGACATGACATGAATTTCTCGGGACACGACAAGACATGACATGACATAAATTTCTGGGGACATGACATGGCTTTAATTTCTGGGTACAAGACAAGGCTTAAATTTCTCGGGACATGACATGACATGATTTTCCTGGGACATGACATGACATTATATGAATTTCTGGGGACATGATATGACATGAACTTCTCTGGACATGACATGACATGATTTTCTCGGGACATGACAAGACATGACTTGACATAAATTTCTGGGGACATGACATGGCATGAATTTCTCGTGACATGACATGGCATGAATTTCTCTGGACATGACATGACTTTATATGAATTTCAGGGGACATGCCATGACATGAATTACTCGGGACATGACATGACATGAATTTCTCAGGGTGGACAGGACATGAATATCTTGGGACATGACATGACAAGACATGAATTTCTCGGGACAAGACATGACATGAGTTTTTGGGACATGACATGACATGACTAGAATTTCTCAGGACATGACATGACATAAATCAATGGACACATGAAATGACATAAATTTCTCGTGACATGAAATGAATTTCTCGGGACATGACATGACATGACATGACAATACTCTCTAAGGACATGAGATGACATGAATTTCTCAGGTCATGACATGACATAAATTAATGCGCTCATGAGATGACATGAATTTCTCGGGACATGACATGACAAGAATTTCTTGGGACATGACATGACATGAATTTCTCTGGACAAGACATGACATGACAGGTATTTCTCGGGACATGACATGGCATGAATTTCTGGGAACATGACATGACATGATTTTCTTGGGACATGACATGACATTATATGAATTTCTGGCGACATGACATGACATGAATTTCTCTGGGTTTTCAGGACATGAATATCTTGTGACATGACATGTATTTCTCAGGACAAATCATGACATGAGATCTTGGGACATGACGTTAAATGCATGACTAGAATTTCTCTGGAAATGATATGACATGACATGAATATCTCGTCACATGACATGAATTTCTCGGGACATGAAATGACATGAATATCTCGGGACATGACTTGACATGAATTCCTCTGGAATGACACGTCATGAATTCTGGGGATATGACATGAATTTCAGGGGACATTACATCACATGACAAGATATGACATAAATTTCTGTGGACAAGACATGTCATGAATTCAAGGGATATGGTGTGAATTTTTCATGACATGACATGACATTACTATCTCGGCACATGACATGACATGACAGGACAATACTCTCTAAGAACATGCCATGACATGATTTTCTCAGGACATGACATGACATAAATTAATGGGCACATGAGATGACATGAATTTCTCGGGACATGCCGTGATATGAATTTCATGGCACATGTCATGTCATGACATGACAAGATTCTCTCAGCACATGACATGACATGAATTTCTCTGGAATGACACGTCATGAATTCTCAGGATATGACATGAATTTCAGGGGACATGACATGACATGAATTTCTTGGGACAAGACATGACATGTATTTCTCGGGACATGACATGACATGAATTTCACGGGACATGACATGACATGACAAGAATTTCTCGGGGCATGGCAAGACATGACATGACATAAATTTCTGGGGACATGACATGGCATTAATTTCTGGGTACATGACATGGCTTAAATTTCTCGGGACATGACATGACATGATTTTCCTGGGACATGACGTGACATTATATGAATTTCTGGGGACATAAATTTGTGTGGACATGACATGACATGATTTTCCCGGGACATGACATGACATGAATTTCTCGGGAGATGACATGACATGACATGAATTTCTCGGGACACGACAGGACATGACATGAGATAAATTTCTGGGGACTTGACATGGCATGAATTTCTCGGTACATGACATGACATGATTTTCATGGGACATGACATGAATTTCTAGGCACATGACATGAAATGAATTTCTCGGGATATGACATGACATCAATCTCACGGCAAATGACATGACATGATATGGCAATACTATCTTGGGACATGACATGACATAAATGTCTCAGGACATGACATGACATAAATTAATGGGCACATGAGATGACATGAATTTCTCGGGACATAACATGATATGAATTTCTGTGGAATGACACGTCATAAATTCTCGGGATATGACATGAATTTTAGGGGACATGACATGACATGAAATGACATGACATAAATTTCTGTGCACATGACATGACATGAATTTCTACGGACATGACATGAAATGCATTTCTCGGGAGATGACATGACATGACATGAATTTCTCGGGACATGACATGACATGACATGACATAAATTTCTGTGCACATGACATGACATGAATTTCTACGGACATGACATGACATCCATTTCTCGGGAGATGACATGACATGACATGAATTTCTCGGGACACGACAAGACATGACATGACATAAATTTCTGGGGACATGACATGGCATTAATTTCTGGGTACATGACATGTCTTAAATTTCTCGGGACATGACATGACATGATTTTCCTGGGACATGACATGACATTATATGAATTTCTGGGGACATGATATGACATGAACTTCTCTGGACATGACATGACATGAATTTCTCGGGACATGACAAGACATGACATGACATGACATAAATTTCTGGGGACATGACATGGCATGAATTTCTCGTGACATGACATGGCATGAATTTCTCTGGACATGACATGACATTATATGAATTTCTGGGGACATGCCATGACATGAATTTCTCGGGACATGACATGACATGAATTCCTCAGGGTGGACAGGACATGAATATCTTGGGACATGACATGACAAGATATGATATTCTCGGGACAAGACATGACATGAGTTCTTGGGACATGACATGACATGACTAGAATTTCTCAGGACATGACATGACATAAATCAATGGGCACATGAAATGACATAAATTTCCCGTGACATGAAATGAATTTCTCGGGACATAACATGACATGACAATACTCTCTAGGGACATGACATGACATGAATTTCTCGGGACATGACACAACATGAATCTGTTGGCAAATGACATGACATGACATGACCATACTCTCTAAGGACATGAGATGACATGAATTTCTCCGGACATGACATGACATAAATTAATGCGCTCATGAGATGACATGAATTTATCGGGACATGACATGACAAGAATTTCTCGAGACATGAAAAGACATGGCATGACATGAATTTCCCGGGACATGACATGTCATGAATTTTCGGTATATAACATGAATTTCTGTGGACATGTCATTACATGGATTTCTCGGGACATGACATGACATGAATTTCTCTGGACAAGACATGACATGACAGGTATATCTCGGGACATGACATGGCATGAATTTCTCGGAACATGAGATGACATGATTTTCTTGGGACATGACATGACATTATATGAATTTCTGGTGACATGACATGACATGAATTTCTCTGGGTTGACAGGACATGAATATCTTGGGACATGACATGTATTTATCAGGACAAATCATGAAATGAGTTCTTGGGACATGACATTAAATGCATGACTAGAATTTCTCGGGACATGACATGACATGACAAAAATTTCTCGGAACATGACAAGACATGACATGACATAAATTTGTGTGGACATGACATGACATGATTTTCTCGGGACATGACATGACATGAATTTCTCGGGAGATGACATGACATGGCATGAATTTCTCGGGACACGACAAGACATGACATGGCATAAATTTCTGGGGACTTGACATGGCATGAATTTCTCGGGACATGACATGGCATGATTTTCTTGGGACATGACATGAATTTCTAGGCACATGACATGACATGAATTTCTCGGGACATGACATGATATCAATCTCATGGCAAATGACATGACATGATATGACAATACTATCTTTGGACATGACATGACATGAATGTCTCAGGACATGTCATGACATAAATTAATGGGCACATGCGATGACATGAATTTCTCGGGACATGACATGATATGAATTTCTATGGAATGACACGTCATAAATTCTCGGGATATGACATGAATTTCAGGGGACATGACAGGACATGAAATGACTTGACATAAATTTCTGTGCACAAGACATGACATGAATTTCTACGGACATGACATGACATGCATTTCTCGGGAGATGACATGACATGAATTTCTCGGGACACGACAAGACATGACATGACATAAATTTCTGGGGACATGACATGGCATTAATTTCAGGGTACATAACATGGCTTCAATTTCTCGGGACATGACATGACATGATTCTCCTGGGACATGACATGACATTATATGAATTTCTGGGGACATGATATGACATGAACTTCTCTGGACATGACATGACATGAATTTCTCGGGACATGACAAGACATGACATGAGATTAATTTCTGGGGACATGACATGGCATGAATTTCTCGTGACATGACATGGCATGAATTTCTCTGGACATGCCATGACATTATATGAATTTCTGGGGACATGCCATGAGATGAATTACTCGGGACATGACATGACATGAATTTCTCAGGGTGGACAGGACATGAATATCTTGGGACATGTCATGACAAGCCATGAATTTCTCGGGACAAGACATGACATGAGTTCTTGGGACATGACATGACATGACTAGAATTTCTCAGGACATGACATGACATAAATCAATGGGCACATGAAATGGCATAAATTTCTCGTGACATGAAATGAATTTCTCGGGACATGACATGACATGACAATACTCTCTAGGGACATGACATGACATGATTTTCTCAGGACATGACAATTGACATAAATTAATGCGCTCATGACATGACATGAATTTCTCAGGACATGACATGACATAAATTAATGCGCTCATGAGATGACATGAATTTCTCGGGACTTGACACAACATGAATCTGTCGGCAAATGACATGACATGACATGACAATACTCTCTAAGGACATGAGATGACATGAATTTCTCAGGACATGATGTGACATAAATTAATGCGCTCATGGCATGACATGAATTTCCCGGGACATGACATGTCATAAATTCTCGGTATATAACATGAATTTCTCAGGACATGACATTACATGGATTTCTCTGGACAAGACATGACATGACAGGTATTTCTCGGGACATGACATGGCATGAATTTCTCGGAACATGAGATGACATGATTTTCTTGGGACATGGCATGACATTATATGAATTTCTGGTGATATGACATGACATGAATTTCTCTGGGTTGACAGGACATGAATATCTTGGGACATGACATGTATTTCTCAGGATAAATCATGACATGAATTCTTGGGACATGACATTAAATGCATGACTAGAATTTCTCGGGACATGACATGACATGTCATGAATATCTCGTGACATGACATGAATTTCTCGGGACATGACATGACATGAATATCAAGGGACATGACATGAATCTCTTGGCACATGACATGACATGACGGGACAAAACTCTCTAGGGACAAGACATGACATGAATTCCTCATGAAATGACATAAATTAATGGGCACATGAGATGACATGCATTTCTTGGAACATGACATGATTTTGAATTTGTTGGCACATGACATGACATGACAAGACAAGAATCTCTCGGGACATGACATGACATGAATTCCTCTGGAATGACACGTCATGAATTCTCGGGATATGACATGAATTTCACGGGACATGACATGACATGACATGACATGACATAAATTTCTGTGGACATGACATGACATGAATTTCTTGGGACATGACATGACATGTATTTCTCGGGACATGACATGACATGACATGAATTTCTCGGGACATGACATGACATGACAAGAATTTCTCGGGACATGACAAGACATGACATGACATAAATTTGTGTGGACATGACATGACAGGAATTTCTCGGGACATGACATGACATGAATTTCTCGGGAGATGACATGACATGAAATGAATTTCTCGGGACACGAGAAGACATGACATGGCATAAATTTCTGGGGACTTGACATGGCATGAATTTCGCGGGACATGACATGACATCCATCTCACGGCAAATGACATGACATGATATGACAATACTATCTTGGGACATGACATGACATGTATGTCCCAGGACATGACATGACATTAATTAATGGGCACATGAGATGACATGAATTTCTCGGGACAAGACATGATATGAATTTCTGTGGAATGACACATCATAAATTCTCGGGATATGACATGAATTTCAGGGGACATGACATGACATGAAATGACATGACATAAATTTCTGTGCACATGACATGACATGAATTTCTTGGGACATGACATGACATGGATTTCTCGGGTGATGACATGAAAGACATGAATTTTTCGGGACAAGACAAGACATGACATGACATAAATTTCTGGGGACATGACATGGCATGAATTTCAGTGGACATGACATGACATGAACTTATTGGGACATGACATGACATGAATTTCTCGGGACATGACAAGACATGACATGACATAGATTTCTGGGGACATGACATGGCATGAATTTCTCGGGGCATTACATGACATTATATGAATTTCTGGGGTCATGCCATGACACGAATTTCTCGGGACATGACATGACATGAATTTCTCAAGGTGGACAGGAAATGAAAATCTTGGGACATGGCATGACAAGACATGAATTTCTCGGGACAAGACATGACATGAGTTCTTAGGACATGACATGACATGACTAGAATTTCTCAGGACATGACATGACATAAATCAATGGGCACATGAAATGACATATATTTCTCGTGACATGAAATGAATTTCTCGGGACATGACATGACATAAATTAATGCGCTCATGAGATGACATGAATTTCTCGGGACATGACATGACAAGAATTTCTCGGGACATGACAAGACATGGCATGACAGGTATTTCTCGGGACATGACATGGCATGAATTTCTCGGAACATGAGATGACATGATTTTCTTGGGACATGACATGACATTATATGAATTTCTGGTGACATGACATGACATGAATTTCTCTGGGTTGACAGGACATGAATATCTTGGGACATGACATGTATTTCTCAGGACAAATCATGACATGAGTTCTTGGGACATTACATTAAATGCATGACTAGAATTTCTCGCGACATGACATGACATGTCATGAATATCTCGTGACACGACATGAATTTCTCGGGACATGACATGACATGAATATCTCGGGACATGACATGACATGAATCTCTTGGCACATGACATGACATGACGGGAAAAAACTCTCTAGGGACAAGACATGACATGAATTCCTCATGACATGACATAAATTAATGGGCACATGAGATTACATGCATTTCTTGGAACATGACATGATGTGAATTTGATGGCACATGACATGACATGACAAGACAAGAATCTCTCGGGACATGACATGACATGAATTCCTCTGTAATGACACGTCATGAATTCTCGGGATATGACATGAATTTCAGGGGACATGACATGACATGACATAAATTTCTGTGGACATGACATGGCATAAATGTCTGGGGATTTGACATTGCATGAATTTCTCGGGACATGACGTGACGTCCATCTCACTGCAAATGACATGACATGATATTACAATACTATCTTGGGACATGACATGACATGAATGTCTCAGGACATGACATGACATAAATTAATGGGCACATGAGATGACATGAATTTCTCGGGACATGACATGATATGAATTTCTGTGGAATGACACGTCATAAATTCTCGGGATATGACATGAATTTCAGGGGACATGACATGACATGAAATGACTTGACATAAATTTCTGTGCACATGACATGACATGAATTTCTACGGACATGACATGACATGCATTTCTCGGGAGATGACATGACATGACATGAATTTTTCGGGACAAGACAAGACATGACATGACATAAATTTCTGGGGACATGACATGGCATGAATTTCAGTGGACATGACATGACATGAACTTATTGGGACATGACATGACATGAATTTCTCGGGACATGACAAGACATGACATGACATAAATTTCTGGGGACATGACATGGCATGAATTTCTCGGGGCATTACATGACATTATATGAATTTCTGGGGTCATGCCATGACACGAATTTCTCGGGACATGACATGACATGAATTTCTCAGAGTGGACAGGACATGAATATCTTGGGACATGGCAAGACAAGACATGAATTTCTCGGGACCATACATGACATGAGTCTTCGGACATGACATGACATGACTAGAATTTCTCAGGACATGACATTACATAAATCAATGGGCACATGAAATGACATAAATTTCTCGTGACATGACATGAATTTCTCGGGACATGACACAACATGAATCTGTCGGCAAATGACATGACATGACATGACGATACTCTCTAGGGACATGACATGATATGAATTTCTCAGGACATGACATGACATAAATTAATGCGCTCATGAGATGACATGAATTTCTCGGGACTTGACATGACATGAATTTCTTGGGACATGACAAGACATGAGATGACATAAATTTCTGGGGACATGACATGGCATGAATTTCTCAGGACATGACATGACATGACAGGTATTTCTCGGGACATGACATGGCATGAATTTCTCGGAACATGACATGACATGATTTGCTTGGGACATGACATGACATTATATGAATTTCTGGTGACATGACATGACATGAATTTCTCTGGGTTGACAGGACATGAATATCTTGGGACATGACATGTATTTCTCGGGACAAAATAATGACATGAGTTCTTGGGACATGACATTACATGACATGACTAGAATTCCTCGGGACATGACAATGACATGATTTTCTCGGGACATGACATTACATGACATGAATATCTCGTAACATGACATGAATTTCTCGGGACATGACATGACATGAATCTCTCGGCACATGACATGACATGACAGGACAAACCTCTCTAGGAACATGACATGACATCCATTCCTCAGGAAATGACATGACATAAATTAATGGGCACATGAGATGACATGCATTTCTTGGGACATGACATGATATGAATTTCTTGGCACATGACATGACATGACAAGACAAGAATCCCTCGGGACATGACATGAGATGAATTTCTCTGGAATGACACGTCATGAATTCTCGGGATATGACATGAATTTCAGGGGACATTACATCACACGACATGACATGACATAAATTTCTGTGGACATGACATGGCATGAATTCACGGGATATGGTGTGAATTTTTCATGACATGACATGACATTACTATTTCGGCACATGACATGACATGACAGGACAATACTCTCTAAGAACATGCCATGACATGATTTGCTCAGGACATGACATGACATAAATTATTGGGCACATGAGATTACATGAATTTCTCGGGACATGTCGTGATATGAATTTCATGGCACATGCCATGTCTTGGCATGACAAGTTTCTCTCGGCACATGACATGACATGAATTTCTCTGGAATGACACGTCATGAATTCTCGGGATAAGACATGAATTTCAGGGGACATGACATGACATGTAATTCTCGGGACATGACATGACATGACATGAATTTCACGGGACATGACATGACATGACAAGAATTTCTCGGGTCATGGCAAGACATGTCATGACATAAATTTGTGTGGACATGACATGATATGATTTTCTCGGGGCATGACATGACATGAATTTCTCGGGAGATGACATGACATGACATGAATTTCTTGGGACACGACAAGACATGACATGACATAAATTTCTGTGGACTTGACATGGCATGAATTTCTCGGTACATGACATGGCATGATTTTCATGGGACATGACATGAATTTCTAGGCACATGACATGACATGAATTTCTCGGGACATGACATGACATCAAACTCACGGCAAATGACATGACATGATATTACAATACTATCTTGGGACATGACATGACATGAATGTCTCAGGACATGACATGACATAAATTAATGGGCACATGAGATGACATGAATTTCTCGGGACATGACATGATATGAATTTCTGTGGAATGACACGTCATAAATTCTCGGGATATGACATGAATTTCAGGGGACATGACATGACATGAAATGACTTGACATAAATTTCTGTGCACATGACATGACATAAATTTCTACGGACATGACACGACATGCATTTCTCGGGAGATGACATGACATGACATGAATTTCTCAGGACATGACATGACATGACAAGAATTTCTCGGGACATGACAAGACATGACATGAAATAAATTTCTGTGCACATGACATGACATGAATTTCTACGGACATGACATGACATACATTTCTCGGGAGATGACATGACATGACATGAGTTTCTCGGGACACGACAAGACATGACATGAAATAATTTCCGGGGACATGACATGGCATTAATTTCTGGGTACATGACATGGCTTAAATTTCTCGGGGCATGACATGAAATGATTTTCCTGGGACATGACATGACATTATATGAATTTCTGGGGATATGACATGAATTTCAGGGGACATTACATCACATGACATGACATGACATAAATTTCTGTGGACAAAACATGTCATGAATTCACGGGATATGGTGTGAATTTTTCATGACATGACATGACATTACTATCTCGGCACATGACATGACAGGACAATACTCTCTAAGAACATGCCATGACATGATTTGCTCAGGACATGACATGACATAAATTAATGGGCACATGAGATGACATGAATTTCTCGGGACATGTCGTGATATGAATTTCATGGCACATGCCATGTCATGACATGACAAGATTCTCTCGGCACATGACATGACATGAATTTCTCTGGAATGACACGTCATGAATTCTCGGGATATGACATGAATTTCAGGAGACATGACATGACATGAAATGACATGACATAAATTTCTGTGGACATGACATACATGAATTTCTTGGGACGTGACATGACATGTATTTCTCGGGACATGACATGACATGACATGAATTTCTCGGGACATGACATGACAACAATTTCTCGGGACATGACAAGACATGACATGACATAAATTTGTGTGGACATGACATGACATGAATTTCTCGGGACATGACAAGACATGAATTTCTCGGGAGATGACATGACATGACATGAATTTCTCGGGACACGCCAAGACATGACATGGCATAAATTTCTGTGGACTTGACGTGGCATGAATTTCTCGGGACATGACATGGCATGATTTTCTTGGGACATGACATGAATTTCTAGGCACATGACATGACATGAATTTCTCTGGACATGACATGACATCAATCTCAAGGCAAATGACATGACATGATATGACAATACTATCTTGGGACATGACATGACATGAATGTCTCAAGACATGACATGACATAAATTAATGGGCACATGAGATGACATGAATTTCTCGGGACATGACATGATATGAATTTCTGTGGAATGACAGGTCATAAATTCTCGGGATATGACATGAATTTCAGGGGACATGACATGACATGAAATGACTTGACATAAATTTCTGTGCACATGACATGACATGAATTTCTACGGACATGACATGACATTCATTTCTCGGGACGTGACATGACATGACATGAATTTCTCGGGACATGACAAGACATGACATGACATAAATTTCTGGGGACATGGCATGGCATTAATTTCTGGGTACATGACATGGCTTAAATTTCTCAGGACATGACATGACATGATTTTCCTGGGACATGACATGACATTATATGAATTTCTGGGGATATGATATGACATGAACTTCTCTGGACATGACATGACATGAATTTCTCTGGACATGACAAGACATGACATGACATAAATTTCAGTGCACATGACATGACATGAATTTCTTGGGACATGAAATGACATGGATTTCTCGGGAGATGTCATGAAATTACATGAATTTCTTGGGACACGACAAGACATGACATGACATAAATTTCTGGGGACATGACATGGCATGAATTTCTGGGGACATGACATGTCATGAATTCACGGGATATGGTGTGAATTTTTCATGACATGACATGACATTACTATCTCGGCACATGACATGACATGACAGGACAATACTCTCTAAGAACATGCCATGACATGATTTTCTCAGGACATGACATGACATAAATTAATGGGCACATGAGATGACATGAATTTCTCGGGACATGTCGTGGTATGAATTTCATGCCACATGCCATGTCAAGACATGACAAGATTCTCTCGGCACATGACATGACATGAATTTCTTTGAAATGACACGTCATGAATTCACGGGATATGACATGAATTTCAGGGGACATGACATGACATGACATGAAATGACATAAATTTCTGTGGACATGACATACATGAATTTCTTGGGACGTGACATGACATGTATTTCTCGGGACATGACATGACATGACATGAATTTCTTGGGACATGACATGACATGACAAGAATTTCTCGGGACATGACAAGACATGACATGACATAAATTTGTGTGGACATGACATGAATTTCTCGGGAGATGACATGACATGTCATGAATTTCTCGGGACACGCCAAGACATGACATGGCATAAATTTCTGGGGACTTGAAATGACATGATTTTCTTGGGACATGACATGAATTTCTAGGCACATGACATGACATGAATTTCTCTGGGCATGACATGACATCAATCTCACGGCAAATGACATGACATGATATGACAATACTATCTTGGGACATGACATGACATGAATGTCTCAAGACATGACATGACATAAATTAATGGGCACATGAGATGACATGAATTTCTCGGGACATGACATGATATGAATTTCTGTGGACATGACATGACATGCATTTCTCGGGAGATGACATGACATGACATGAATTTCTCGGGACACGGCAAGACATGACATGACATAAATTTCTGGGGACATGGCATGGCATTAATTTCTGGGTACATGACATGGCTTAAATTTCTCGGGACATGACATGACATGATTTTCCTGGGACATGACATGAAATTATATGAATTTCTGGGGATATGATATGACATGAACTTCTCTGGACATGACATGACATGAATTTCTCGGGACATGACAAGACATGACATGACATAAATTTCTGGGGACATGACATGGCATGAATTTCTCGTGACATGACATGGCATGAATTTCTCTGGACATGACATGACATTATATGAATTTCTGGGGACATGCCATGACATGAATTACTCGGGACATGACATGACATGAATTTCTCAGAGTTGACAGGACATGAATATCTTGGGACATGACATGACAAGACATGAACTTCTCGGGACAAGACATGACATGGGTTCTTGGGACATGACATGACATGACTAGAATTTCTCAGGACATGACATGACATAAATCAATGGGCACATGAAATGACATAAATTTCTCGTGACATGAAATGAATTTCTCGGGACATGACATGACATGACAATACTCTCTAGGGACATGACATGACATGAATTTCTCGGGACATTTCGTGATATGAATTTCATGGCACATGCCATGTCATGACATGACAAGATTCTCTCGGCACATGACATGACATGAATTTCGCTGGAATGACACGTCATGAATTCTCGGGATATGACATGAATTTCAGGGGACATGACATGACATGACATGACATGACATAAATTTCTGTGGACATGACATACATGAATTTCTTGGGACGTGACATGACATGTATTTCTCGGGACATGACATGACATGACATGAATTTCTCGGGACATGACATGACATGACAAGAATTTCTCGGGACATGACAAGACATGACACGACATAAATTTGTGTGGACATGACATGACATGAATTTCTCGGGACATGACAAGACATGAATTTCTCGGGACACGCCAAGACATGACATGGCATAAATTTCTGTGGACTTGACATGGCATGAATTTCTCGGGACATGACATGGCATGATTTTCTTGGGACATGACATGAATTTCTAGGCTCATGACATGACATGAATTTCTCTGGACATGACATGACATCAGTCTCACGGCAAATGACATGACATGATATGACAATACTATCTTGGGACATGACATGACATGAATGTCTCAAGACATGACATGACATAAATTAATGGGCACATGAGATGACATGAATTTCTCGGGACATGACATGATATGAATTTCTGTGGAATGACACGTCATAAATTCTCGGGATATGACATGAATTTCAGGGGACATGACATGACATGAAATGACTTGACATAAATTTCTGTGCACATGACATGACATGAATTTCTACGGACATGACATGACATGCATTTCTTGGGACATGACATGACATGACATGAATTTCTCGGGACATGACAAGACATGACATGACATAAATTTCTGGGGACATGGCATGGCATTAATTTCTGGGTACATGACATGGCTTAAATTTCTCGGGACATGACATGACATGATTTTCCTGGGACATGACATGACATTATATGAATTTCTGGGGATATGATATGACATGAACTTCTCTGGACATGATATGACATGAATTTCTCGGGACATGACAAGACATGACATGACATAAATTTCAGTGCACATGACATGACATGAATTTCTTGGGACATTACATGACATGGATTTCTCGGGAGATGTCATGAAATGACATGAATTTCTTGGGACACGACAAGACATGACATGACATAAATTTCTGGGGACATGACATGGCATGAATTTCTGGGGACATGACATGTCATGAATTCACGGGATATGGTGTGAATTTTTCATGACATGACATGACATTACTATCTCGGCACATGACATGACATGACAGGACAATACTCTCTAAGAACATGCCATGACATGATTTTCTCAGGACATGACATGACATAAATTAATGGGCACATGAGATGACATGAATTTCTCGGGACATGTCGTGGTATGAATTTCATGCCACATGCCATGTCATGACATGACAAGATTCTCTCGGCACATGACATGACATGAATTTCTCTGGAATGACACGTCATGAATTCACGGGATATGACATGAATTTCAGGGGACATGACGTGACATGACATGACACGACATAAATTTCTGTGGACATGACATACATGAATTTCTTGGGACGTGACATGACATGCATTTCTCGGGACATGACATGACATGACATGAATTTCTCAGGACATGACATGACATGACAAGAGTTTCTCGGGACATGACAAGACATGACATGACATAAATTTGTGTGGACATGACATGACATGAATTTCTCGGGACATGACAAGACATGAATTTCTCGGGAGATGACATGGCATGACATGAATGTCTCGGGACACGCCAAGACATGACATGGCAAAAATTTCTGGGGACTTGACATGACATGATTTTCTTGGGACATGACATGGCTTAAATTTCTCGGGACATGACATGACATGATTTTCCTGGGACATGACATGACATTATATGAATTTCTGGGGATATGATATGACATGAATTTCTCTGGACATGACATGACATAAATTTCTCGGGACATGACAAGACATGACATGACATAAATTTCTGGGGACATGACATGGCATGAATTTCTCGTGACATGACATGGCATGAATTTCTCTGGACATGACATGACATTATATGAATTTCTGGGGACATGCCATGACATGAATTTCTCGGGACATGACATGACATGAATTTCTCAGAGTTGACAGGACATGAATATCTTGGGACATGACATGACAAGACATGAACTTCTCGGGACAAGACATGACATGAGTTCTTGGGACATGACATGACATGACTAGAATTTCTCAGGACATGACATGACATAAATCAATGGGTACATGAAATGACATAAATTTCTCGTGACATGAAATGAATTTCTCGGGACATGACATGACATGACAATACTCTCTAGGGACATGACATGACATGAATTTCTCGGGACATGACACAACATGAATCTGTCGGCAAATGACATGACATGACATGACAATACTCTCTAAGGACATGAGATGACATGAAGTTCTCAGGACATGACATGACATAAATTAATGCGCTCATGAGATGACATGAATTTATCGGGACATGACATGACAAGAATTTCTCGGGACATGACATGTCATAAATGCTCGGTATATAACATGAATTTCTCAGGACATGACATTACATGGATTTCTCGGGACATGACATGACATGAATTTCTCTGGACAAGAAATGACATGACAGGTATTTCTCGGGACATGACATGGCATGAATTTCTCGGAACATGAGATGACATGATTTTCTTGGGACATGACATGACATTATATGAATTTCTGGTGACATGACATGACATGAATTTTTCTGGGTTGACAGGGCATTAATATCTTGGGACATGACATGTATTTCTCAGGACAAATCATGACATGAGTTCTTGGGACATGACATTAAATGCATGACTAGAATTTCTCGCGACATGACATGACATGTCATGAATATCTCATGACATGACATGAATTTCTCGGGTCATGACATGACTTGAATATCTCGGGACATTACATGACATGAATCTCTTGGCACATGACATGACATGACGGGACAAAGCTCTCTAGGGACAAGACATGACATGAATTCCTCATGACATGTCATAAATTAATGGACACATGAGATGACATGCATTTCTTGGAACATGACATGATGTGAATTTGTTGGCACATGACATGACATGACAAGACAAGAATCTCTCGGTACATGACATGACATGAATTCCTCTGGAATGACACGTTATGAATTCTCGGGATATGACATGAATTTTAGGGGACATTACATCACATGACATGACATGACATAAATTTCCGTGGACATGACATGTCATGAATTCACGGGATATGGTGTGAATTTTTCATGACATGACATGACATTACTATCTCGGCACATGACGTGACATGACAGGACAATACTCTCTAAGAACATGCCATGACATGATTTTCTCAGGACATGACATGACATAAATTAATGGGCACATGAGATGACATGAATTTCTCGGTTCATGTCGTGATATGAATTTCATGGCACATGCCATGTCATGACATGACAAGATTCTCTCGGCACATGACATGACATGAATTTCTCTGGAATGACACGTCATGAATTCTCGGGATATGACATGAATTTCAGGGGACATGACATGACATGACATGACATGACATAAATTTCTGTGGACATGACATACATGAATTTCTTGGGACGTGACATGACATGTATTTCTCGGGACATGACATGACATGACAAGAATTTCTCGGGACATGACATGACATGACAAGAATTTCTCGGGACATGACAAGACATGACACGACATAAATTTGTGTGGACATGACATGACATGAATTTCTCGGGACATGACAAGACATGAATTTCTCGGGAGATGACATGACATGACATGAATTTCTCGGGACACGCCAAGACATGACATGGCATAAATTTCTGGGGACTTGACATGGCATGAATTTCTCGGGACATGACATGACATGATTTTCTTGGGACATGACATGAATTTCTAGGCACCTGACATGACATGAATTTCTCTGGACATGACATGACATCAATCTCACGGCAAATGACATGACATGATATGACAATACTATCTTGGGACATGACATGACATGAATGTCTCAAGACATGACATGACATAAATTAATGGGCACATGAGATGACATGAATTTCAGGGGACATGACATGACATTTAATGACTTGACATAAATTTCTGTGCACATGACATGACATGAATTTCTACGGACATGACATGACGTGCATTTCTAAGGGCATGACATGACATGACATGAATTTCTCGGGACACGACAAGACATGAAATGACATAAATTTCTGGGGACATGGCATGGCATTAATTTCTGGGTACATGACATGGCTTAAATTTCTCGGGACATGACATGACATGATTTTCCTGGAACATGACATGACATTATATGAATTTCTGGGGATATGATATGATATGAACTTCTCTGGACATGACATGACATGAATTTCTCGGGACATGACAAGACATGACATGACATAAATTTCAGAGCACATGACATGACATGAATTTCTTGGGACATGACATGACATGGATTTCTCGGGAGATGTCATGAAATGACATGAATTTCTTGGGACACGACAAGACATGACATGACATAAATTTCTGGGGACATGACATGGCATGAATTTCTGGGGACATGACATGGCATGAATTTCTCCGGACATGACATGACATGATTTTCCTGGGACATGACATGATATTATATGAATTTCTGGGGACATGACAAGACATGAACTTCTCTGGACTTGACATGACATGAATTTCTCGGGACATGACAAGATATGACATGACCTAAATTTCTGGGGACATGACATGGCATGACAATACACTCAAGGGTCATGATAAGACATGAATTTCTCGGGACATGACACAACATGAATCTCTCGGCAAATGAAATGACATGACATGACAATACTCTCTAGGGACATGGCATGACATGAATTTCTCAGGACATGACATGACATGAATTAATGCGCTCATGAGATGACATGAATTTCTCGGGACATGACATGACATAAATTTCTGGGGACATGACATGGCATGAATTTCTCGGGACATGTCATGATATGAATTTCTTGGGACGTGACATGACATGAAATGAATTTCTCGGGACATGACAAGACATGACATGACATAAATTTCTGGGGACATGACATGGCATGAATTTCTCAGGACATGACATGACATGAATTTCCCGGGACATGACATGTCATAAATCCATGGTATATAACATGAATTTCTGAGGACATGACATTACATGGATTTCTCGGGACAAGACATGACATGAATTTCTCTGGACAAGACATGACATGACATGAATCTCTCGGCACATGACATGACATGACAGGACAAACCTCTCTAGGGACATGACATGACATGCATTTCTCAGGACATGACATGGCATAAATTAATGGGCTCATGAGATGACATAAATTTCTGTGGACATGACATGTCATGAATTCACGGGATATGGTATGAATTTTTCACGACATGACATGACATTACTATCTCGGGACATGACATGACATGGTCCGAATTTCTCGGGATGCGAATTGACATGCGATGACTATGTGAGGAACTGACATGACATGAGTTTCTTGGGACATGACATGACATGACTTGAATTTCGCGGGACATGACATGACATGATTTTCTTGAGACATGACATGACATTATATGAATTTCTCGGGTCATGACATGACTTGAATATCTCGGGACATGACATGACATGAATCTCTTGGCCCATGACATGACATGACGGGACAAAGCTCTCTAGGGACAAGACATGACATGAATTCCTCATGACATGTCATAAATTAATGGGCACATGAGATGACATACATTTCTTGGAACATGACATGATGTGAATTTGTTGGCACGTGACATGACATGACAAGACAAGAATCTCTCGGGACATGACATTACATGAATTCCTCTGGAATGACACGTCATGAATTCTCGGGATATGACATGAATTTTAGGGGACATTACATCACATGACATGACATGACATAAATTTCTGTGGACATGACATGTCATGAATTCACGGGATATGGTGTGAATTTTTCATGACATGACATGACATTACTATCTCGGCACATGACGTGACATGACAGGACAATACTCTCTAAGAACATGCCATGACATGATTTTCTCAGGACATGACATGACATAAATTAATGGGCACATGAGATGACATGAATTTCTCGGGACATGTCGTGATATGAATTTCATGGCACATGCCATGTCATGACATGACAAGATTCTCTCGGCACATGACATGACATGAATTTCTCTGGAATGACACGTCATGAATTCTCGGAATATGACATGAATTTCAGGGGACATGACATGACATGACATGACATGACATAAATTTCTTTGGACATGACATACATGAATTTCTTGGGACGTGACATGACATGTATTTCTCGGGACATGACATGACATGACATGAATTTCTCGGGACATGACATGACATGACAAGAATTTCTCGGGACATGACAAGACATGACACGACATAAATTTGTGTGGACATGACATGACATGAATTTCTCGGGACATGACAAGACATGAATTTCTCGGGAGATGACATGACATGACATGAATTTCTCGGGACACGCCAAGACATGACATGGCATAAATTTCTGGGGACTTGACATGGCATGAATTTCTCGGGACATGACATGACATGATTTTCTTGGGACATGACATGAATTTCTAGGCACATGACATGACATGAATTTCTCTGGACATGACATGACATCAGTCTCACGGCAAATGACATGACATGATATGACAATACTATCTTGGGACATGACATGACATGAATGTCTCAAGACATGACATGACATAAATTAATGGGCACATGAGATGACATGAATTTCAGGGGACATGACATGACATTTAATGACTTGACATAAATTTCTGTGCACATGACATGACATGAATTTCTACGGACATGACATGACGTGCATTTCTCGGGGCATTACATGTCATGACATGAATTTCTCGGGACATGACAAGACATGACATGACATAAATTTCTGGGGACATGGCATGGCATTAATTTCTAGGTACATGACATGGCTTAAATTTCTCGGGACATGACATGACATGATTTTCCTGGGACATGACATGACATTATATGAATTTCTGGGGATATGATATGACATGAACTTCTCTGGACATGACATGACATGAATTTCTCGGGACATGACAAGACATGACATGACATAAATTTCAGCGCACATGACATGACATGAATTTCTTGGGACATGACATGACATGGATTTCTCGGGAGATGTCATGAAATGACATGAATTTCTTGGGACACGACAAGACATGACATGACATAAATTTCTGGGGACATGACATGGCATGAATTTCTGGGGACATGACATGGCATGAATTTCTCCGGACATGACATGACATGATTTTCCTGGGACATGACATGATATTATATGAATTTCTGGGGACATGACAAGACATGAACTTCTCTGGACTTGACATGACATGAATTTCTCGGGACATGACAAGATATGACATGACCTAAATTTCTGGGGACATGACATGGCATGACAATACACTCAAGGGTCATGATAAGACATGAATTTCTCGGGACATGACACAACATGAATCTCTCGGCAAATGACATGACATGACATGACAATACTCTCTAGGGACATGGCATGACATGAATTTCTCAGGACATGACATGACATGAATTAATGCGCTCATGAGATGACATGAATTTCTCGGGACATGACATGACATAAATTTCTGGGGACATGACATGGCATGAATTTCTCGGGACATGTCATGATATGAATTTGTTGGCACATGACATGACATGACAAGACAAGAATATCTCGGGACATGACATGACATGAATTTCTCTGGAATGACACGTCATGCATTATCGGGATATGACATGAATTTCAGGGGACATTACATCACATGATATGACATGACATAAATTTCTGTGGACATGACATGTCATGAATTCACGGGACATGGTATGAATTTTTCATGACATGACATGACATTACTATCTCGGCACATGACATGACATGCATTTCTCAGGACATGACATGGCATAAATTAATGGGCACATGAGATGACATAAATTTCTGTGGACATGACATGTCATGAATTCACGGGATATGGTATGAATTTTTCACGACATGACATGACATTACTATCTCGGGACATGACATGACATGGTCCGAATTTCTCGGGATGCGAATTGACATGCGATGACTATGTGAGGAACTGACATGACATGAGTTTCTTGGGACATGACATGACATGACTTGAATTTCGCGGGACATGACATGATTTTCTTGAGACATGACATGACATTATATGAATTTCTCGGGTCATGACATGACTTGAATATCTCGGGACATGACATGACATGAATCTCTTGGCACATGACATGACATGACGGGACAAAGCTCTCTAGGGACAAGACATGACATGAATTCCTCATGACATGTCATAAATTAATGGGCACATGAGATGACATACATTTCTTGGAACATGATATGATGTGAATTTGTTGGCACATGACATGACATGACAAGACAAGAATCTCTCGGGACATGACATGACATGAATTCCTCTGGAATGACACGTCATGAATTCTCGGGATATGACATGAATTTTAGGGGACATTACATCACATGACATGACATGACATAAATTTCTGTGGACATGACATGTCATGAATTCACGGGATATGGTGTGAATTTTTCATGACATGACATGACATTACTATCTCGGCACATGACGTGACATGACAGGACAATACTCTCTAAGAACATGCCATGACATGATTTTCTCAGGACATGACATGACATAAATTAATGGGCACATGAGATGACATGAATTTCTCGGGACATGTCGTGATATGAATTTCATGGCACATGCCATGTCATGACATGACAAGATTCTCTCGGCACATGACATGACATGAATTTCTCTGGAATGACACGTCATGAATTCTCGGAATATGACATGAATTTCAGGGGACATGACATGACATGACATGACATGACATAAATTTCTTTGGACATGACATACATGAATTTCTTGGGACGTGACATGACATGTATTTCTCGGGACATGACATGACATGACATGAATTTCTCGGGACATGACATGACATGACAAGAATTTCTCGGGACATGACAAGACATGACACGACATAAATTTGTGTGGACATGACATGACATGAATTTCTCGGGACATGACAAGACATGAATTTCTCGGGAGATGACATGACATGACATGAATTTCTCGGGACACGCCAAGACATGACACGGCATAAATTTCTGGGGACTTGACATGGCATGAATTTCTCGGGACATGACATGACATGATTTTCTTGGGACATGACATGAATTTCTAGGCACATGACATGACATGAATTTCTCTGGACATGACATGACATCAGTCTCACGGCAAATGACATGACATGATATGACAATACTATCTTGGGACATGACATGACATGAATGTCTCAAGACATGACATGACATAAATTAATGGGCACATGAGATGACATGAATTTCAGGGGACATGACATGACATTTAATGACTTGACATAAATTTCTGTGCACATGACATGACATGAATTTCTACGGACATGACATGACGTGCATTTCTCGGGGCATTACATGTCATGACATGAATTTCTCGGGACATGACAAGACATGACATGACATAAATTTCTGGGGACATGGCATGGCATTAATTTCTGGGTACATGACATGGCTTAAATTTCTCGGGACATGACATGACATGATTTTCCTGGGACATGACATGACATTATATGAATTTCTGGGGATATGATATGACATGAACTTCTCTGGACATGACATGACATGAATTTCTCGGGACATGACAAGACATGACATGACATAAATTTCTGGGGACATGACATGGCATGAATTTCTCGTGACATGACATGGCATGAATTTCGCTGGACATGACATGACATTATATGAATTTCTGGGGACATGCCATGACATGAATTACTCGGGACATGACATGACATGAATTTCTCAGAGTTGACAGGACATGAATATCTTGGGACATGACATGACAAGACATGAACTTCTCGGGACAAGACATGACATGGGTTCTTGGGACATGACATGACATGACTAGAATTTCTCAGGACATGACATGACATAAATCAATGGGCACATGAAATGACATAAATTTCTCGTGACATGAAATGAATTTCTCGGGACATGACATGACATGACAATACTCTCTAGGGACATGACATGACATGAATTTCTCGGGACATTTCGTGATATGAATTTCATGGCACATGCCATGTCATGACATGACAAGATTCTCTCGGCACATGACATGACATGAATTTCTCTGGAATGACACGTCATGAATTCACGGGATATGACATGAATTTCAGGGGACATGACGTGACATGACATGACACGACATACATTTCTGTGGACATGACATACATGAATTTCTTGGGACGTGACATGACATGTATTTCTCGGGACATGACATGACATGACATGAATTTCTCAGGACATGACATGACATGACACGACATAAATTTGTGTGGACATGACATGACATGAATTTCTCGGGACATGACAAGACATGAATTTCTCGGGACACGCCAAGACATGACATGGCATAAATTTCTGTGGACTTGACATGGCATGAATTTCTCGGGACATGACATGGCATGATTTTCTTGGGACATGACATGAATTTCTAGGCTCATGACATGACATGAATTTCTCTGGACATGACATGACATCAATCTCACGGCAAATGACATGACATGATATGACAATACTATCTGGGGACATGACATGTCATGAATGTCTCAAGACATGACATGACATAAATTAATGGGCACATGAGATGACATGAATTTCTCGGGACATGACATGATATGAATTTCTGTGGAATGACACGTCATAAATTCTCGGGATATGACATGAATTTCAGGGGACATGACATGACATGAAATGACTTGACATAAATTTCTGTGCACATGACATGACATGAATTTCTACGGACATGACATGACATGCATTTCTCGGGACATGACATGACATGACATGAATTTCTCGGGACATGACAAGACATGACATGACATAAATTTCTGGGGACATGGCATGGCATTAATTTCTGGGTACATGACATGGCTTAAATTTCTCGGGACATGACATGACATGATTTTCCTGGGACATGACATGACATTATATGAATTTCTGGGGATATGATATGACATGAACTTCTCTGGACATGATATGACATGAATTTCTCGGGACATGACAAGACATGACATGACATAAATTTCAGTGCACATGACATGACATGAATTTCTTGGGACATTACATGACATGGATTTCTCGGGAGATGTCATGAAATGACATGAATTTCTTGGGACACGACAAGACATGAAATGACATAAATTTCTGGGGACATGACATGGCATGAATTTCTGGGGACATGACATGTCATGAATTCACGGGATATGGTGTGAATTTTTCATGACATGACATGACATTACTATCTCGGCACATGACATGACATGACAGGACAATACTCTCTAAGAACATGCCATGACATGATTTTCTCAGGACATGACATGACATAAATTAATGGGCACATGAGATGACATGAATTTCTCGGGACATGTCGTGGTATGAATTTCATGCCACATGCCATGTCATGACATGACAAGATTCTCTCGGCACATGACATGACATGAATTTCTCTGGAATGACACGTCATGAATTCACGGGATATGACATGAATTTCAGGGGACATGACGTGACATGACATGACACGACATAAATTTCTGTGGACATGACATACATGAATTTCTTGGGACGTGACATGACATGTATTTCTCGGGACATGACATGACATGACATGAATTTCTCAGGACATGACATGACATGACAAGAGTTTCTCGGGACATGACAAGACATGACATGACATAAATTTGTGTGGACATGACATGACATGAATTTCTCGGGACATGACAAGACATGAATTTCTCGGGAGATGACATGACATGACATGAATGTCTCGGGACACGCCAAGACATGACATGGCAAAAATTTCTGGGGACTTGACATGACATGATTTTCTTGGGACATGACATGAATTTCTAGGCACATGACATGACATGAATTTCTCTGGAAATGACATGACATCAATCTCACGGCAAATGGCATGACATGATATGACAATACTATCTTGGGACATGACATGACATGAATGTCTCAAGACATGACATGACATAAATTAATGGGCACATGAGATGACATGAATTTCTCGGGACATGATATGATATGAATTTCTGTGGACATGACATGACATGCATTTCTCGGGAGATGACATGACATGACATGAACTTCTCGGGACACGACAAGACATGACATGACATAAATTTCCGGGGACATGGCATGGCATTAATTTCTGGGTACATGACATGGCTTAAATTTCTCGGGACATGACATGACATGATTTTCCTGGGACATGACATGACATTATATGAATTTCTGGGGATATGATATGACATGAATTTCTCTGGACATGACATGACATAAATTTCTCGGGACATGACAAGACATGACATGACATAAATTTCTGGGGACATGACATGGCATGAATTTCTCGTGACATGACATGGCATGAATTTCTCTGGACATGACATGACATTATATGAATTTCTGGGGACATGCCATGACATGAATTACTCGGGACATGACATGACATGAATTTCTCAGAGTTGACAGGACATGAATATCTTGGGACATGACATGACAAGACATGAACTTCTCGGGACAAGACATGACATGAGTTCTTGGGACATGACATGACATGACTAGAATTTCTCAGGACATGACATGACATAAATCAATGGGTACATGAAATGACATAAATTTCTCGTGACATGAAATGAATTTCTCGGGACATGACATGACATGACAATACTCTCTAGGGACATGACATGACATGAATTTCTCGGGACATGACACAACATGAATCTGTCAGCAAATGACATGACATGACATGACAATACTCTCTAAGGACATGAGATGACAGGAATTTCTCAGGACATGACATGACATAAATTAATGTGCTCATGAGATGACATGAATTTATCGGGACATGACATGACATGAATTTCTCGGGACATGACATGTCATAAATTCTCGGTATATAACATGACTTTCTTAGGACATGACATTACATGGATTTCTCGGGACATGACATGACATGAATTTCTCTGTACAAGAAATGACATGACAGGTATTTCTCGGGACATGACATGGCATGAATTTCTCGGAACATGAGATGACATGATTTTCTTGGGACATGACATGACATTATATGAATTTCTGGTGACATGACATGACATGAATTTCTCTGGGTTGACAGGACATGAATATCTTGGGACATGACATGTATTTCTCAGGACAAATCATGACATGAGTTCTTGGGACATGACATTAAATGCATGACTAGAATTTCTCGCGACATGACATGACATGTCATGAATATCTCATGACATGACATGAATTTCTCGGGTCATGACATGACTTGAATATCTCGGGACATGACATGACATGAATCTCTTGGCACATGACATGACATGACGGGACAAAGCTCTCTAGGGACAAGACATGACATGAATTCCTCATGACATGTCATAAATTAATTGGCACATGAGATGACATGCATTTCTTGGAACATGACATGACATGACAAGACAAGAATCTCTCGGGACATGACATGACATGAATTCCTCTGGAATGACACGTCATGAATTCTCGGGATATGACATGAATTTTAGGGGACATTACATCACATGACATGACATGACATAAATTTCTGTGGACATGACATGTCATGAATTCACGGGATATGGTGTGAATTTTTCATGACATGACATGACATTACTATCTCGGCACATGACGTGACATGACAGGACAATACTCTCTAAGAACATGCCATGACATGATTTTCTCAGGACATGACATGACATAAATTAATGGGCACATGAGATGACATGAATTTCTCGGGACATGTCGTGATATGAATTTCATGGCACATGCCATGTCATGACATGACAAGATTCTCTCGGCACATGACATGACATGAATTTCTCTGGAATGACACGTCATGAATTCTCGGAATGTGACATGAATTTCAGGGGACATGACATGACATGACATGACATGACATAAATTTCTTTGGACATGACATACATGAATTTCTTGGGACGTGACATGACATGTATTTCTCGGGACATGACATGACATGACATGAATTTCTCGGGACATGACATGACATGACAAGAATTTCTCGGGACATGACAAGACATGACACGACATAAATTTGTGTGGACATGACATGACATGACTTTCTCGGGACATGACAAGACATGAATTTCTTGGGAGATGACATGACATGACATGAATTTCTCGGGACACGACTAGACATGACATGACATAAATTTCTGGGGACATGGCATGGCATTAATTTCTGGGTACATGACATGGCTTAAATTTCTCGGGACATGACATGACATGATTTTCCTGGGACATGACATGACATTATATGAATTTCTGGGGATATGATATGACATGAATTTCTCTGGACATGACATGACATAAATTTCTCGGGACATGACAAGACATGACATGACATAAATTTCTGGGGACATGACATGGCATGAATTTCTCGTGACATGACATGGCATGAATTTCTCTGGACATGACATGACATTATCTGAATTTCTTGGGACATGCCATGACATGAATTTCTCGGGACATGACATGACATGAATTTCTCAGAGTTGACAGGACATGAATATCTTGGGACATGACATGACAAGACATGAACTTCTCGGGACAAGACATGACATGAGTTCTTGGGACATGACATGACATGACTAGAATTTCTCAGGACATGACATGACATAAATCAATGGGTACATGAAATGACATAAATTTCTCGTGACATGAAATGAATTTCTCGGGACATGACATGACATAAATTAATGCGCTCATGAGATGACATGAATTTATCGGGACATGACATGACAAGAATTTCTCGGGACATGACATGTCATAAATGCTCGGTATATAACATGAATTTCTCAGGACATGACATTACATGGATTTCTCGGGACATGACATGATATGAATTTCTCTGTACAAGAAATGACATGACAGGTATTTCTCGGGACATGACATGGCATGAATTTCTCGGAACATGAGATGACATGATTTTCTTGGGACATGACATGACATTATATGAATTTCTGGTGACATGACATGACATGAATTTTTCTGGGTTGACAGGGCATGAATATCTTGGGACATGACATGTATTTCTCAGGACAAATCATGACATGAGTTCTTGGGACATGACATTAAATGCATGACTAGAATTTCTCGCGACATGACATGACATGTCATGAATATCTCATGACATGACATGAATTTCTCGGGTCATGACATGACTTGAATATCTCGGGACATGACATGACATGAATCTCTTGGCACATGACATGACATGACGGGACAAAGCTCTCTAGGGACAAGACATGACATGAATTCCTCATGACATGTCATAAATTAATGGGCACATGAGATGACATGCATTTCTTGGAACATGACATGATGTGAATTTGTTGGCACATGACATGACATGACAAGACAAGAATCTCTCGGTACATGACATGACATGAATTCCTCTGGAATGACACGTCATGAATTCTCGGGATATGACATGAATTTTAGGGGACATTACATCACATGACATGACATGACATAAATTTCCGTGGACATGACATGTCATGAATTCACGGGATATGGTGTGAATTTTTCATGACATGACATGACATTACTATCTCGGCACATGACGTGACATGACAGGACAATACTCTCTAAGAACATGCCATGACATGATTTTCTCAGGACATGACATGACATAAATTAATGGGCACATGAGATGACATGAATTTCTCGGTTCATGTCGTGATATGAATTTCATGGCACATGCCATGTCATGACATGACAAGATTCTCTCGGCACATGACATGACATGAATTTCTCTGGAATGACACGTCATGAATTCTCGGGATATGACATGAATTTCAGGGGACATGACATGACATGACATGACATGACATAAATTTCTGTGGACATGACATACATGAATTTCTTGGGACGTGACATGACATGTATTTCTCGGGACATGACATGACATGACAAGAATTTCTCGGGACATGACATGACATGACAAGAATTTCTCGGGACATGACAAGACATGACACGACATAAATTTGTGTGGACATGACATGACATGAATTTCTCGGGACATGACAAGACATGAATTTCTCGGGAGATGACATGACATGACATGAATTTCTCGGGACACGCCAAGACATGACATGGCATAAATTTCTGGGGACTTGACATGGCATGAATTTCTCGGGACATGACATGACATGATTTTCTTGGGACATGACATGAATTTCTAGGCACCTGACATGACATGAATTTCTCTGGACATGACATGACATCAATCTCACGGCAAATGACATGACATGATATGACAATACTATCTTGGGACATGACATGACATGAATGTCTCAAGACATGACATGACATAAATTAATGGGCACATGAGATGACATGAATTTCAGGGGACATGACATGACATTTAATGACTTGACATAAATTTCTGTGCACATGACATGACATGAATTTCTACGGACATGACATGACGTGCATTTCTCGGGGCATGACATGACATGACATGAATTTCTCGGGACACGACAAGACATGAAATGACATAAATTTCTGGGGACATGGCATGGCATTAATTTCTGGGTACATGACATGGCTTAAATTTCTCGGGACATGACATGACATGATTTTCCTGGGACATGACATGACATTATATGAATTTCTGGGGATATGATATGACATGAACTTCTCTGGACATGACATGACATGAATTTCTCGGGACATGACAAGACATGACATGACATAAATTTCAGCGCACATGACATGACATGAATTTCTTGGGACATGACATGACATGGATTTCTCGGGAGATGTCATGAAATGACATGAATTTCTTGGGACACGACAAGACATGACATGACATAAATTTCTGGGGACATGACATGGCATGAATTTCTGGGGACATGACATGGCATGAATTTCTCCGGACATGACATGACATGATTTTCCTGGGACATGACATGATATTATATGAATTTCTGGGGACATGACAAGACATGAACTTCTCTGGACTTGACATGACATGAATTTCTCGGGACATGACAAGATATGACATGACCTAAATTTCTGGGGACATGACATGGCATGACAATACACTCAAGGGTCATGATAAGACATGAATTTCTCGGGACATGACACAACATGAATCTCTCGGCAAATGACATGACATGACATGACAATACTCTCTAGGGACATGGCATGACATGAATTTCTCAGGACATGACATGACATGAATTAATGCGCTCATGAGATGACATGAATTTCTCGGGACATGACATGACATAAATTTCTGGGGACATGACATGGCATGAATTTCTCGGGACATGTCATGATATGAATTTCTTGGGACGTGACATGACATGAAATGAATTTCTCGGGACATGACAAGACATGACATGACATAAATTTCTGGGGACATGACATGGCATGAATTTCTCAGGACATGACATGACATGAATTTCCCGGGACATGACATGTCATAAATCCACGGTATATAACATGAATTTCTGAGGTCATGACGTTACATGGATTTCTCGGGACAAGACATGACATGAATTTCTCTGGACAAGACATGACATGACATGAATCTCTCGGCACATGACATGACATGACAGGACAAACCTCTCTAGGGACATGACATGACATGCATTTCTCAGGACATGACATGGCATAAATTAATGGGCACATGAGATGACATAAATTTCTGTGGACATGACATGTCATGAATTCACGGGATATGGTATGAATTTTACACGACATGACATGACATCACTATCTCGGGACATGACATGACATGGTCCGAATTTCTCGGGATGCGAATTGACATGCGATGACTATGTGAGGAACTGACATGACATGAGTTTCTTGGGACATGACATGACATGACTTGAATTTCGCGGGACATGACATGACATGATTTTCTTGAGACATGACATGACATTATATGAATTTCTCGGGTCATGACATGACTTGAATATCTCGGGACATGACATGACATGAATCTCTTGGCACATGACATGACATGACGGGACAAAGCTCTCTAGGGACAAGACATGACATGAATTCCTCATGGCATGTCATAAATTAATGGGCACATGAGATGACATACATTTCTTGGAACATGACATGATGTGAATTTGTTGGCACATGACATGACATGACAAGACAAGAATCTCTCGGGTCATGACATGACATGAATTCCTCTGGAATGACACGTCATGAATTCTCGGGATATGACATGAATTTTAGGGGACATTACATCACATGACATGACATGACATAAATTTCTGTGGACATGACATGTCATGAATTCACGGGATATGGTGTGAATTTTTCATGACATGACATGACATTACTATCTCGGCACATGACGTGACATGACAGGACAATACTCTCTAAGAACATGCCATGACATGATTTTCTCAGGACATGACATGACATAAATTAATGGGCACATGAGATGACATGAATTTCTCGGGACATGTCGTGATATGAATTTCATGGAACATGCCATGTCATGACATGACAAGATTCTCTCGGCACATGACATGACATGAATTTCTCTGGAATGACACGTCATGAATTCTCGGAATATGACATGAATTTCAGGGGACATGACATGACATGACATGACATGACATAAATTTCTTTGGACATGACATACATGAATTTCTTGGGACGTGACATGACATGTATTTCTCGGGACATGACATGACATGACATGAATTTCTCGGTTCATGTCGTGATATGAATTTCATGGCACATGCCATGTCATGACATGACAAGATTCTCTCGGCACATGACATGACATGAATTTCTCTGGAATGACACGTCATGAATTCTCGGGATATGACATGAATTTCAGGGGACATGACATGACATGACATGACATGACATAAATTTCTGTGGACATGACATACATGAATTTCTTGGGACGTGACATGACATGTATTTCTCGGGACATGACATGACATGACAAGAATTTCTCGGGACATGACATGACATGACAAGAATTTCTCGGGACATGACAAGACATGACACGACATAAATTTGTGTGGACATGACATGACATGAATTTCTCGGGACATGACAAGACATGAATTTCTCGGGAGATGACATGACATGACATGAATTTCTCGGGACACGCCAAGACATGACATGGCATAAATTTCTGGGGACTTGACATGGCATGAATTTCTCGGGACATGACATGACATGATTTTCTTGGGACATGACATGAATTTCTAGGCACCTGACATGACATGAATTTCTCTGGACATGACATGACATCAATCTCACGGCAAATGACATGACATGATATGACAATACTATCTTGGGACATGACATGACATGAATGTCTCAAGACATGACATGACATAAATTAATGGGCACATGAGATGACATGAATTTCAGGGGACATGACATGACATTTAATGACTTGACATAAATTTCTGTGCACATGACATGACATGAATTTCTACGGACATGACATGACGTGCATTTCTCGGGGCATGACATGACATGACATGAATTTCTCGGGACACGACAAGACATGAAATGACATAAATTTCTGGGGACATGGCATGGCATTAATTTCTGGGTACATGACATGGCTTAAATTTCTCGGGACATGACATGACATGATTTTCCTGGGACATGACATGACATTATATGAATTTCTGGGGATATGATATGACATGAACTTCTCTGGACATGACATGACATGAATTTCTCGGGACATGACAAGACATGACATGACATAAATTTCAGCGCACATGACATGACATGAATTTCTTGGGACATGACATGACATGGATTTCTCGGGAGATGTCATGAAATGACATGAATTTCTTGGGACACGACAAGACATGACATGACATAAATTTCTGGGGACATGACATGGCATGAATTTCTGGGGACATGACATGGCATGAATTTCTCCGGACATGACATGACATGATTTTCCTGGGACATGACATGATATTATATGAATTTCTGGGGACATGACAAGACATGAACTTCTCTGGACTTGACATGACATGAATTTCTCGGGACATGACAAGATATGACATGACCTAAATTTCTGGGGACATGACATGGCATGACAATACACTCAAGGGTCATGATAAGACATGAATTTCTCGGGACATGACACAACATGAATCTCTCGGCAAATGACATGACATGACATGACAATACTCTCTAGGGACATGGCATGACATGAATTTCTCAGGACATGACATGACATGAATTAATGCGCTCATGAGATGACATGAATTTCTCGGGACATGACATGACATAAATTTCTGGGGACATGACATGGCATGAATTTCTCGGGACATGTCATGATATGAATTTCTTGGGACGTGACATGACATGAAATGAATTTCTCGGGACATGACAAGACATGACATGACATAAATTTCTGGGGACATGACATGGCATGAATTTCTCAGGACATGACATGACATGAATTTCCCGGGACATGACATGTCATAAATCCACGGTATATAACATGAATTTCTGAGGTCATGACGTTACATGGATTTCTCGGGACAAGACATGACATGAATTTCTCTGGACAAGACATGACATGACATGAATCTCTCGGCACATGACATGACATGACAGGACAAACCTCTCTAGGGACATGACATGACATGCATTTCTCAGGACATGACATGGCATAAATTAATGGGCACATGAGATGACATAAATTTCTGTGGACATGACATGTCATGAATTCACGGGATATGGTATGAATTTTACACGACATGACATGACATCACTATCTCGGGACATGACATGACATGGTCCGAATTTCTCGGGATGCGAATTGACATGCGATGACTATGTGAGGAACTGACATGACATGAGTTTCTTGGGACATGACATGACATGACTTGAATTTCGCGGGACATGACATGACATGATTTTCTTGAGACATGACATGACATTATATGAATTTCTCGGGTCATGACATGACTTGAATATCTCGGGACATGACATGACATGAATCTCTTGGCACATGACATGACATGACGGGACAAAGCTCTCTAGGGACAAGACATGACATGAATTCCTCATGACATGTCATAAATTAATGGGCACATGAGATGACATACATTTCTTGGAACATGACATGATGTGAATTTGTTGGCACATGACATGACATGACAAGACAAGAATCTCTCGGGTCATGACATGACATGAATTCCTCTGGAATGACACGTCATGAATTCTCGGGATATGACATGAATTTTAGGGGACATTACATCACATGACATGACATGACATAAATTTCTGTGGACATGACATGTCATGAATTCACGGGATATGGTGTGAATTTTTCATGACATGACATGACATTACTATCTCGGCACATGACGTGACATGACAGGACAATACTCTCTAAGAACATGCCATGACATGATTTTCTCAGGACATGACATGACATAAATTAATGGGCACATGAGATGACATGAATTTCTCGGGACATGTCGTGATATGAATTTCATGGAACATGCCATGTCATGACATGACAAGATTCTCTCGGCACATGACATGACATGAATTTCTCTGGAATGACACGTCATGAATTCTCGGAATATGACATGAATTTCAGGGGACATGACATGACATGACATGACATGACATAAATTTCTTTGGACATGACATACATGAATTTCTTGGGACGTGACATGACATGTATTTCTCGGGACATGACATGACATGACATGAATTTCTCGGGACATGACATGACATGACAAGAATTTCTCGGGACATGACAAGACATGAAACGACATAAATTTGTGTGGACATGACATGACATGAATTTCTCGGGACATGACAAGACATGAATTTCTCGGGAGATGACATGACATGACATGACATGACATGAATTTCTCGGGACACGCAAAGACATGACATGGCATAAATTTCTGGGGACTTGACATGGCATGAATTTCTCGGGACATGACATGACATGATTTTCTTGGGACATGACATGAATTTCTAGGCACATGACATGACATGAATTTCTCTGGACATGACATGACATCAGTCTCACGGCAAATGACATGACATGATATGACAATACTATCTTGGGACATGACATGACATGAATGTCTCAAGACATGACATGACATAAATTAATGGGCACATGAGATGACATGAATTTCAGGGGACATGACATGACATTTAATGACTTGACATAAATTTCTGTGCACATGACATGACATGAATTTCTACGGACATGACATGACGTGCATTTCTCGGGGCATTACATGTCATGACATGAATTTCTCGGGACATGACAAGACATGACATGACATAAATTTCTGGGGACATGGCATGGCATTAATTTCTGGGTACATGACATGGCTTAAATTTCTCGGGACATGACATGACATGATTTTCCTGGGACATGACATGACATTATATGAATTTCTGGGGATATGATATGACATGAACTTCTCTGGACATGACATGACATGAATTTCTCGGGACATGACAAGACATGACATGACATAAATTTCAGCGCACATGACATGACATGAATTTCTTGGGACATGACATGACATGGATTTCTCGGGAGATGTCATGAAATGACATGAATTTCTTGGGACACGACAAGACATGACATGACATAAATTTCTGGGGACATGACATGGCTTGAATTTCTGGGGACATGACATGGCATGAATTTCTCCGGACATGACATGACATGATTTTCCTGGGACATGACATGATATTATATGAATTTCTGGGGACATGACAAGACATGAACTTCTCTGGACTTGACATGACATGAATTTCTCGGGACATGACAAGATATGACATGACCTAAATTTCTGGGGACATGACATGGCATGACAATACACTCAAGGGTCATGATAAGACATGAATTTCTCGGGACATGACACAACATGAATCTCTCGGCAAATGACATGACATGACATGACAATACTCTCTAGGGACATGGCATGACATGAATTTCTCAGGACATGACATGACATGAATTAATGCGCTCATGAGATGACATGAATTTCTCGGGACATGACATGACATAAATGTCTGGGGACATGACATGGCATGAATTTCTCGGGACATGTCATGATATGAATTTGTTGGCACATGACATGACATGACAAGACAAGAATATCTCGGGACATGACATGACATGAATTTCTCTGGAATGACACGTCATGCATTATCGGGATATGACATGAATTTCAGGGGACATTACATCACATGATATGACATGACATAAATTTCTGTGGACATGACATGTCATGAATTCACGGGACATGGTATGAATTTTTCATGACATGACATGACATTACTATCTCGGCACATGACATGACATGACAGGACAATACTCTCTAAGAACATGCCATGACATGATTTTCTCAGGACATGACATGACATAAATTAATGGGCACATGAGATGACATGAATTTCTCGGGACATGTCGTGATATGAATTTCATGGCACATGCCATGTCATGACATGACAAGATTCTCTCGGCACATGACATGACATAAATTTATCTGGAATGACTCGTCATGAATTATCGGGATATGACATGAATTTCAGGGGACATGACATGACATGACATGACATAAATTTCTGTGGACATGACATGACATGAATTTCTTGGGACATGACATGACATGACATGAATTTCTCGGGACATGACATGACATGACAAGAATTTCTCGGGACATGACAAGACATGACATGACATAAATTTGTGTGGACATGACATGACATGATTTTCTCGGGACATGACATGACATGAATTTCTCGGGAGATGACATGACATGACATGATTTTCTCAGGACATGACATGACATGAATTTCTTGGGACGTGACATGACATGAAATGAATTTCTCGGGACAAGACAAGACATGACATGACATAAATTTCTGGGGACATGACATGGCATGAATTTCTCAGGACATGACATGACATGAATTTCCCGGGACATGACATGTCATAAATCCACGGTATATAACATGAATTTCTGAGGACATGGCATTACATGGATTTCTCGGGACAAGACATGACATGAATTTCTCTGGACAAGACATGACATGACATGAATCTCTCGGCACATGACATGACATGACAGGACAAACCTCTCTAGGGACATGACATGACATGCATTTCTCAGGACATGACATGGCATAAATTAATGGGCACATGAGATGACATAAATTTCTGTGGACATGACATGTCATGAATTCACGGGATATGGTATGAATTTTTCACGACATGACATGACATTACTATCTCGGGACATGACATGACATGGTCCGAATTTCTCGGGATGCGAATTGACATGCGATGACTATGTGAGGAACTGACATGACATGAGTTTCTTGGGACATGACATGACATGGCTTGAATTTCGCGGGACATGACATGACATGATTTTCTTGAGACATGACATGACATTATATGAATTTCTGGGGACATGACATGACATGAATTTCTCTGGATATGACATGACATGAATTTCTCAGGGTAGACAGGACATGATGATCTTGGGACATGACATGACACGACATGAATTTCTAGGGGCAAGGCATGATATGAGTTCTTGGGAGATGACATGACATGACATGACTAGAATTTCTCAGGACAAGACATGACATGATTTTCTTGGGACATGACAACACGGTTTCCATGTGGCTCTCTACTGTTTCCCTACAGTCCACACTGACACCATTGGCTTTCTACGGTTTCCCTATAGTCCACACTGACCCCAGTGGCTCTCTATGTTTTGCCTATAATGCACACTGAATCCCGCGGCTCTCTACGGTTTCCCTATAGACCACACTAACTCCAGTGGCCCTCTACAGTTTTCCTAATGCCCACAATGTCTCCAGCAACTGCCTACGGTTTCCCTATAGCCCACCCCAACTCCAGCGGCTCTCTACGGTTTCCCCATAGCCCACACTGCCTGCAGTGGCTCTCTACGGTTTTTCTATAGCCTACATTAACTCCAGCGGCTCTCTAATGTTTCCAGATATCCCACACTGACTCCAGTGGCTCACAACGTTTCCCTATATCACACAGTGACTCTAGTGGCTCTCTGCAGTTTCTCTAAAGTCCACACTGACCCCAGTGGCTCTGCAAGGTTTCCCTATTATCCACACTGACTCATTTGGTTCTCTATGGTTTCCCTATTGTCCACACTGACTCCAGTGGCTGCCTACAGTTTCCTATATAACACACTGACTCTAGTGGCTCTCTATGGTATCCCTATAGTCCACACTGACCTCAGTGGTTCTCTACATTTTCCCTAAAGTCCACAATGTCTCCAGTGGTTCTCTACAGTTTCCGTATAGCCCAAACTGACACCAGTGGCTCTCTACGGTTTCCCTATAGCCCACACCGACGCCAGTGTCTCTCTACGGCTTCACTATATCCCACACTGACCCCAGCGGCTCTCTACGGTTTTCTTATAGACCACACTGACCCCAGTGGCTCTCGACAGTTTCCCTATGTTACACACTGAATCCAGTGGATCTCTACGGTTTCCCTATAACCCACACTGACTCCAGCTGCTCTCTACGGTTTCCCTAATGCCTGCACTGACTCGCGCTGCTCTCCGCGTTTTTCCTATATCCCACACTGACTCCAGCGGCTCTCTACGGTTTCCCTCTAGCCCATACTGACTCCAGTGGATCTCTGCGTTTTCCCTATATCCCACACTTATTCCATTGGCTCTCTACAGTTTCCCCATAGTCCACACTGCCTCCAGTGGCTCTCTACGATTTCCCTACATCCCGCACTAACTCGAGTGGCTCTGTACGGTTTCCCTATTGCCCTAGCTGACTCCAGTTGCTCTCTATAGATTCCCGAAAGCCCACACGGACTCCAGTTGCTCTGAACAGTTTTCTGATATCCCACACTCACTCCAGTGGCTCTCCACGGTTTTCCTATAGTCCACACTGACTCCAGTAGCTCTGTACGGTTTCCCTATGGCCCACCCTGACTCCAGTGGCTCACTACGGTTTCCCTTTGATCCACACTGACACCAGTGGCTCTCTACAGTTTCCCTATAGTCCAAATTGACTCCAGTGGCTCTCTACGGCTTCCCTATATCCCACACTGACCCCCGTGGCTCTCTACGGTTTCCCTATATCGCACACTGACTACAGCGGCTATCTACGGTTCCCCTATAGACCACACTGAATCCACTGGCCCTCTACAGATTTCCTAAAGCCCACAATGTCTCCAACAGCTCTCTACAGTTTACTTATAGCGCACACCAACTCAAGCAGCTCTCTACGGTTTCCCCATAGCCTACACTGACTCCAGTGGCTCTCTAAGTTTTCCAGATATCTCACACTGCCTCCAGTGGCTCACTACCTATTTCCTATATCACACAATGACTCTAGTGGCTCTCTACGGTTTCTCTATAGTCCACACTGACACCAGTGGATCTCTACGGTTTCCCTATAATCCATATTGACTCATTTGGCTCTCTACCATTTCCCTATAGTCCACACTGACTTCAGTGGCTGTGTACGGATTCCCTACATCACACACTGACTCCAGCGGCTCTCTACGGTTTCTCTATAGTCCACACTGACTCCAGTAACTCGGTACAGTTTCCATATATCCCACACTCACTCCAGCGGCTCTCTACGGTTTCCCGATAGTCCACACTGACACCAGGGGCTCACTACGGTTTCCCTATAACACACACTGACTCCAGCCGCTCTCTACGGTTTCCCTAAAGCTTGCACTGACTCGAGCGGCTCTCCACGTTTTCCCTATAACCCACAATGACTCCAGTCGATCTCTACATTATCCCTATATCACACAGTGATTCCATTGGCTCTCTGCAGTTTCCCTATAGTCCACACTGACACCAGCATCTCTCTACGGTTTTCCTATAACCCACACTGACTCCTGTGGCTCTCTACAGTTTCCCTATATCACACACCAACTCCAGTGGCTCTCTACAGTTTCCCTAGAGTCCACAGTGCCTCCAGTGGCTCACTACGGTTTCCCTACATCCCAGCCTATCTCCAGTAGCTTGGTACGGTTTTCCTATATCCCACACTCACTCCAGTGACTCTCTACGGTTTTCCTATAGTCTACACTGACTCCAATGGCTCTCTACGGTTTCCCTAAAGCTGACACCGACTCCAGTAGCTCTCTACAGATTCTCTATAGGCCACACTGACTCCAGTGACTCTCTACGGTTTGCCTAAAGCCTGCACTGACTTGAGCAGCTCTCCGCATTTTCCTTTTATCCCACACTGCCTCCAGTGGCTCCCCACGTTTTCCCTATAGCCCACACTGACTCCAGTGGATCGCTACAGTTTCCCTACAACCCACACTGACTCCAGTGGCTCTCTACAGATTCTCTAAAGCCCACACTGACTCCAATAGCTCGGTAAGGTTTCCCTATATCCCACACTCACTCCAGTGCCTCTCTACGGTTTCCCTATAGTCCACACTGACACCAGTGGCTCTCTACGGTTTCCCCTCAACACACACTGACTCCAGCGGCTCTCTACGGTTTCTCTATAGTCCACACTGACGCCAGTGGCTCTCTACGGTTTCCCTAAAGCCTGCACTGACTCGAGCGGCTTTCTGCATTTTGCCTATATCCCACACTGACTCCTCGGCGCTCTACGGTTTCCCTATAGTCCACAATGACACCAATGGCTCTCTATGGTTTCCCTATATCACACACTGACACTATTGGCTCTCTATGGTTTCCCTAAAGCTTGCACTGACTCAAGCGGCTCTTTACAGTTTCCCTCTAGCCCACACTGACTCCAGTGGATCTCTACGTTATCCCTATATCACTCACTGATTCCATTGGCTCTCTACAGTTGCCCCATAGTCTCTCTACGCTTTCCCTACATCCTGCACTGACTCGAGTGGCTCTGTGCGGTTTCCCTATTGCCCTAGCTGACTCCAGTTGTTCACTATAGATTCCCGAAACCCACACTAATTCCAGTGGCTCTGTACGGTTTCTGGATATCCCACACTCACTCCAGTGGCTCTCTATGGTTTTCCTATAGTCCACACTGACTCCAGTAGCTCTCTATGGTTTCCCTTTGATCCACACTGACACCAGTGGCTCTCTACAGTTTCCCTATAGTCCACACTGACTCCAGTGGCTCTCTCCGGTTTCCCTATATCCCACACTGATTCCAGTGGCTCTCTACGGTTTTCCTATAGCCCACACTGACCCCCGTGGCTCTCTACGGTTTCCCTATAGACCACACTGACTCCACTGGCCATCTACAGTTTTCCTAAAGCCCACAATGTCTCCAGCAGCTCTCTACAGTTTCCCTATAGCCCACACCTACTCCAGCGGCTCTCTACAGTTTCCCCATAGCCCACACTGACTGCAGTGGCTCTCTACGCGTTTTCTATAGCCTACACTGTCTCCAGTGGCTTTCTATGTTTTCCAGATATCCCACACTGACTCCAGTGGCTCTCTATGGTTTTCCTATAGTCCACACTGACTCCAGTAGCTCTGTACGGTTTCCCTATGGACCACCCTGACTCCAGTGGCTCTCTACGGTTTCCCTTTGATCCACACTGACACCAGTGGCTCTCTACAGTTTCCCTATAGTCCACACTGACTCCAGTGGCTCTCTACGGTTTCTCTATTTTCCACACTGACCCCAGTGGATCTCTACGTTTACCCTATAATCCACATTGACTCATTTGGCTCTCTACCGTTTCCCTATAGTCCACACTGACGTCAGTGGCTGTCTACGGTTTCCCTATATCCCACACTCACTCCAACGGCTCTCTACGGTTTCCAGATAGTCCACACTGACACCAGTGGCTCTCTACGTGTTCCCTATATCACACACTGACTCCTCGGCTCTCTAAGGTTTCCCTATAACCCACACTGACTCCAGTTGATCTCTATGGTTTCCCTACATCCTACACTGACCCCAGCGGCTCTGTACGTTTTCCCTATAGCCCTAGCTGGCTCCAGTGGTTCACTATAGATTCCCTAAAGCCCACACTGACTCCAGTGGCTCTGTACGGTTTCTGGATATCCCACACTCATCTAGTGGCTCTCTACGGTTTTCATATATTCCACACTGACTCCAGTAGCTCTGTACAGTTTCCCTATGGACCACCCTGACTCCAGTGGATCACTACGGTTTCCCTTTGGTCCACACTGACACCGGTGGTCTCTATGGTTTCCCTATAGTCCAAACTGACCCCAGTGGCTCTCTACGGTTTCCCTATAGTCCACACTGACACCATTGGCTCTCTACAGTTTCCCTATAGTCCACACTGACTCCAGTAGCTCTCTACGGTTTCCCTATAGCCCACACTGACTCCAGTCGCTCTCTACGGCTTCCCTATATCCCACACTGACACCAGCATCTCTCTGTGGTTTTCCTATAGGCCACACTGACCCCAGTAGCTCTCTACAGTTTCTCTATATCAAACACCGACTCCAGTGGCTCCCTACAGTTTCCCTAGAGTCCACAATGCCTTCAGTGGCTCACTACGGTTTCCCTACATCCCACCCTAACTCCAGTGGCTCTGTACCGTTTCCCTATAGCCCCCGCTAACTCCAGTGGCTCTCAACAGATTCCCTAAAGCCCACAATGACTCAGTAGCTCGGTACGGTTTCCCTATATCCCACACTCACTCCAGAGGCTCTCTACGGTTTTCCTATAGTCTACACTGACTCCAACAGCTCTCTACGGTTTCCCTAAAGCCCACACCGACTCCAGTAGCTCTCTACAGTTTCTCTATAGGCCACACTGACTCCAGTGGCTCTCTACAGTTTGCTAAAGCCTGCACTGACTCGAACAGCTCTCCGCATTTTCCCTACATGCCACACTGCCTCCAGCGGCTCGCCACATTTTCCCTATAGCCCACACTGACTCCAGTGGATCTCTACGGTTTCCCTACATCCCACACTGACTCCAGTGGCTCTCTACAGATTCCCTAAAGCCCCCACTGACTCCAGTAGCTCAGTAAGGTTTCCCTATATCCCACACTCACTCCAGTGGCTCTCTACGGTTTCCTTATAGTCCACACTGACACCAGTGGCTCTCTATGGTTTCCTTATAACACACACTGACTCCACCGGCTCTCTACGGTTTCTCTATAATCCACACTGACTCCAGCCACTGTCTACGGTTTCCCTAAAGCTTGCACTGACTCGAGCGGCTCTCCGCATTTTCCCTATATCCCACACTGACTCCAGAGGCTCTCTACAGTATCCCTATAGCCCACACTGACTCCAGTGGATCTCTACATTTTCCCTATATCACACACTGATTCCATTGCCTCTCTACAGTTTCCCTATAGTCCACACTGACTCCCGTGGCTCCCTACGGCTTCCCTGTATCCCACACTGACACCAGCGTTTCTCTACGGTTTTCCAATAGCCCACACTGACCCCTGTGGCTCTCTACAGTTTCCCTATATCACACACCGACTCCAGTGGCTCTCTACAGTTTCTCTAGAGTCCACAGTGCCTCCAGTGGCTCACTACTTTTTCCATGTGGCACACAACAGTGTGTGATGTCATGTCTCGAGATATTCATGTCATGTCACTAGAAATTCAGTTTATGTCCCGAGAATTCATATCATGTCATTTCCGGACATATTCATGCCATGTCATGTCATGTCCTGGGAAAGTCATGTCATTGACATGTGCTGAGAAATTCAAGTCATGTCATGTAACGTCATGTCTCAAGAACTCATGTCATGATTTGTTCAGAGAAATACATGTCATGCCCCAAGATATTCATGTCCTGTCAACCCAGAGAAATTCATTTCATGTCATGTCACCAGAAATTCATATAATGTCATGTCATGTCCCAAGAAAATCATGAAATGTCATGTCCCGAGAAATTCATGCCATGTCGTGTCCTGAGAAATTCATGCCATGTCATGTCCCGAGAAATACCTGTCATGTCATGTCTTGTCCAGAGAAATTCATGTCATGTCATGTCCAAAGAAATCAATGTAATGTCATGTCATGTTCTGAGTAATTCATGTCATCTCATGTCCGCAGAAATTTATGTCATGTCATGTCTTGTCATGTCCCAAGAAATTCATGTCAAGTCATGTCATGTCCCAAGAAATTCATGCCATGACATGTCCCCAGAAACTTATGTCATGTCATGCCTTGTCATGTCCCGAGAAATTCATGTCATGACATGTCATGTCCCGAGAAATTCATGTCATGTCATGTCCACAGAAACTTATGTCATGTTACGTCATGTCATGTCATGTCCCCTGAAATTCAAATCATGTCCCGAGAATTCATGTCATATCCCGAGAATTCATGACGTGCCATTCCCGAGAAATTCATGTCATATCATGTCTGGAGATATACTTGTCATATCATGTCATGTCATGTGCCAAGAAATTCATGTCATGTCATGTCCCGAGTAATTCATGTCATGTCATGTCCCGAGGAAATCATGTCATTTCATTTCCTGAGAAATTCTAGTCATGTCATGTCATGTCATGTCCCAAGAACTCATGTCATGTCTTGTCCAGAGAAATTCATGTCATGTTATGTCCCAAGAGATCCATGTCATGTCATGTCCTGAGAAAATCATATCATTGTCAGGTCCCGAGAAATTCTACTCATGTCCCAAGATATTCATGTCCTGCCAACCCTGAGAAATTCATGTCATGTCATGTCCAGAGAAATTCATGTCATGTCATGGCGCGAGAAATTCATATAATGTCATGTCATGTCCCAAGAAAATCATGCCGTGTCATGTCCCGAGAAGTACCTGTCATGTCATGTCCAGAGAAATTCATGTCATGTCAAGTCCCGAGAAATCCATGTAATGTCATGTCTCGAGAAAATCATGTCATTGGCAGGTCCCGAGAAATTCTACTCATGTCCCAAGATATTCATGTCCTGACAACCCTGAGAAATTCATGTCATGTCATGTCGCCAGAAATTCATGTCATGTCATGGCGCAAGAAATTCATAAAATGTCATGTCATGTCAAAGGACAATCATGCCCTGTAATGTCCCGAGAGGTACCTGTCATGTCATGTCATGTCCAGAGAAATTCATGTCATGTCAAGTCCCGAGAAATCCATGTAATGTCATGTCCACAGAAATTCATGTTATATACCGAGAATTTATGACATGTCATGTCCCGGGAAATTCATGTCATGTCATGTCCCCAGAAATTCATATAATGTCAAGTCATGTCTCAAGAAAATCATGTCATGTCATGTCCCGCAAAAATCATGCCATGTCATGTCATGTCCCAAGAAATTCATGTCATGTCATTTCCACAGATAGTCATCTCATGTCAGTTCGCATCCCGAGAATTTTGGACCATGTCATATCATGTCCCGAGATAGTAATGTCATGTCATGTAGTGAAAAATTCATACCATATCCCGTGAATTCATGACATGTCATGTCCACAGAAATGTATGTCATTACATGTCATGTGATGTAATGTCCACTGAAATTCATGTCATTTCCCGATAATTCATGACGTGTCATTCCAAAGAAAACCATATCATGTCATGTCCCGATAGGTTCTTGTCTTGTCATGTCATGTCATGTGCCAAGAAATTCATATCATGTGCAAGTCCCGAGAAAGGCATGTCATCTCATGTGCCCATTAATTTATGTCATGTCATGTCCTGAGAAACTCATGTCATGTCATGTCCCTAGAGAGTATTATCCTGTCATGTCATGCCATGTGCCGAGAGATTCATGTCATGTCATGTCCCGAGAAATTCATGTCATGTCATGTCCCGAGAAATTCATGTCATGTCACGAGAAATTCATTTCATATCCAGAGAATTCATATCAGGTCATTTCCGGAGATATTCATGTCATGTCATGTCATGTCCCGAGAAAATCATGTCATTGGCATGTCCCGAGAAATTCTAGGCATTTCATGTAATGTCATGTCCCAAAAACTCATGTCATGATTTGTCCCGAGAAATACATGTCATGTCCCAAGCTATACATGCCCTGTCAAACCAGAGAAATGCATGTCATTTCATGTCGCCAGAAATTCATATAATGTCATGTCATGTCACAAGAAAATCATGTCCCAAGAAATTCATGCCATGTCATGTCACGAGGAATACCTGCCATGTCATGTCTTGTCCAGAGAAATTCATGTCATGTCATGTCCCGAGAAATCCATGTAATGTCATGTCCCCAGAAATTCATGATATATACCGAGAATTTATGACATGTCATGTCCCGGGAAATTCATGTCATGTCATGTCCTGAGAAATTCATGCCATGTCATGTGCCAAGAAATTTATGTCATGTCATGTCTTGTCATGTCCTGAGAAATTCATTTCATGTCATGTCACTTCCCAAGAAATTCATGTCATGTCATGTCCTGAGAAATCCATGTCATGTCATGTACCCACAAATTTATGTCATGTCATGTCATGTCCCGAGAAATTCATCTCATGTCATTTCCTGTCCAAAGAAATTCATTTCATCTCATGTACCCATTAACTGATGTCATGTCATGACCCGAGAAATTCACGTCATGTCATGTCTTGTCCCAAGAAATTCATGTCATGTCATTTCCACAGATAGTCATCTCATGTCAATTCGTGTCTGAGAAATTCAGATCATGTCATGTCATGTACCGAGAAATTCATGTCATGTCAAATTATGCCCAGAGAAATACATGTCATGTCATGTCCCAAGAAATTCATGTCATGTCATGTTCACAGAAATTTATGTCATGTCATGTTGTGTCATGTCATGTCCCCTGAAATTCATGTCATATCCCGAGAATTCATGACGTGTTATTCCAGAGAAATTCATGTCATGTCATGGCATGTGCCAAGAAATTTATATCACGTCATGTCCTGAGAAATTCATGTCATCTCATGTGCCCATTAATTTATGTCATGTCATGTCCTGAGAAATTCATGTCATCTCATATCCTGTGAAATTCATGTCATATCCCGAGAATTCATGACGTGTCATTCCCGAGAAATTCATGGTCTGTCATGTCCGGAGATATTCTTGTCATGTCATGTCATGTCATGTGCCAAGAAATTCATGTCATGTCATGTGCCGATTAATTTATGTCATGTCATGTCCCGAGAAATTCAGTCATGTCATGTCCCGAGAAATTCGTGTCATGTGACAAGAAATTCAGTTCATATCCCGAGAATTCATATCATTTCATTTCCGGAGATATTCATGTCATGTCATGTCATGTCCCGAGAAAATCATGTCATTTCATGTCCTGAGAAATTCTAGTCATGTCATGTCATGTCATGTCCCCAGAACTCAGTCAAGCCTTGTCGTGAGAAATTCATGTCGCATCATGTCATGTCCCTAGATATTCATGTCCTGTCAACCATGAGAAATTCATGTCATGTCATGTCCCGAGAAATTCATGTCATGTCATGTTCCCAGAAATTCATATAATTTCATGTCATGTCCCAAGAAAATCATGTCATGTCAAGTCCCGAGAAATTCATGCCATGTCATGTCCCAGGAAATTCCTGTCATGTCATGTACCGAGAAATTCATGTCATGTCAAATTATGCCCAGGGAAATACATGTCATGTCATGTCCCAAGAAATTCATGTCATGTCATGTTCACAGAAATTTATGTCATGTCATGTTGTGTCATGTCATGTCCCCTGAAATTCATGTCATATCCCGAGAATTCATGACGTGTTATTCCAGAGAAATTCATGTCATGTCATGGCATGTGCCAAGAAATTCATATCACGTCATGTCCTGAGAAATTCATGTCATCTCATGTGCCCATTAATTTATGTCATGTCATGTCCTGAGAAATTCATGTCATCTCATATCCTGTGAAATTCATGTCATATCCCGAGAATTCATGACGTGTCATTCCCGAGAAATTCATGGCCTGTCATGTCCGGAGATATTCTTGTCATGTCATGTCATGTCATGTGCCAAGAAATTCATGTCATGTCATGTGCCGATTAATTTATGTCATGTCATGTCCCGAGAAATTCAGTCATGTCATGTCCCGAGAAATTCGTGTCATGTGACAAGAAATTCAGTTCATATCCCGAGAATTCATATCATTTCATTTCCAGAGATATTCATGTCATGTCATGTCATGTCCCGAGAAAATCATGTCATTTTATGTCCTGAGAAATTCTAGTCATGTCATGTCATGTCATGTCCCCAGAACTCAGTCAAGCCTTGTCGTGAGAAATTCATGTCGCGTCATGTCATGTCCCTAGATATTCATGTCCTGTCAACCATGAGAAATTCATGTCATGTCATGTCCCGAGAAATTCATGTCATGTCATGTTCCCAGAAATTCATATAATTTCATGTCATGTCCCAAGAAAATCATGTCATGTCAAGTCCCGAGAAATTCATGTCATGTCATGTCCCAGGAAATTCCTGTCATGTCATGTCCCGAGAAAATCATGTCATTGTCAGGTCCCGAGAAATTCTACTAACGTCCCAAGATATTCATGTCCTGTCTTCCCTGAGAAATTCATGTCATGTAATGTCCAGAGAAATTCATGTCATGTCATGGCTTGAGAAATTCATTAAACGACATGTCATGTCCCAGGAAAATCATGCCGTCTCATGTCCCGAGAAGTAGCTGTCATGTCATTTCATGTCCAGAGAAATTCATGTCATGTCAAGTCCCGAGAAATCCATGTAATGTCATGTCCACAGAAATTCATGTTATATACCGAGAATTTATGACATGTCACGTCCCGGGAAATTCTTGTCATGTCATGTCCCCAGAAATTCATATAATGTCATGTCATGTCTCAAGAAAATCATGTCATGTCATGTCCCACGAAATTCATGCCATGTCATGTCATGTCCCAAGAAATTCATGTCATGTCATTTCCACAGATAGTCATCTCATGTCAATTCGCGTCCCGAGAATTTCGGACCATGTCATGTCATGTCCCGAGATAGTAATGTCATGTCATGTCGTGAAAAATTCACACCATATCCCGTGAATTCATGACATGTCATGTCAACAGAAATTTATGTCATGTCATGTCATGTGATGTAATGTCCCCTGAAATTCATGTCATATCCCGAGAATTCTTGACGTGTCATTCCAAAGAAAATCATATCATGTCATGTCCCGAGAGATTCTTGTCTTGTCATGTCATGTCATGTGCCAAGAAGTTCATATCATGTCATATCCCGAGAAAGGCATGTCATCTCATGTGCCCAATTAATTTATGTCATGTCATGTCCTGAGAAACTCATGTCATGTCATGTCCCTAGAGAGTATTGTCCTGTCATGTCATGTCACGTGCCGAGAGATTCATGTCATGTCAGGTCCCGAGAAATTCATGTCATGACATGTCCCGAGAAATTCATGTCATGTCACGAGAAATTCATTTCATATCCAGAGAATTCATATCATGTCATTTCTGGAGATATTCATGTCATGTCATGTCATGTCCCGAGAAAATCATGTCATTGTCATGTCCCGAGAAATTCTAGGCATGTCATGTAATGTCATGTCCCAAGAACTCATGTCATGATTTGTCCCGAGAAATACATGTCATGTCCCAAGATATTCATGTTCTGTCAACCCAGAGAAATGCATGTCATGTCATGTCGCCAGAAATTCATATAATGTCGTCATGTCCCAAGAAAATCATGTCATGTCATGTCCCGAGAAATTCATGCCATGTCATGTCCCGAGAAATACCTGTCATGTCATGTCTTGTCCAGAGAAATTCATGTCATGACATGTCCCGAGAAATCCATGTAATGTGATGTCCCCAGAAATTCATGTTATATACCGAGAATTTATGACATGTCATGTCCCAAGAAATTCATGTCATGTCATGTCCTGAGGAATTCATGCCATGTCATGTCCGCAGAAATTTATGTCATGTCATGTCTTGTCATGTCCCGAGAAATTCATTTCATGTCATGTCACGTCCCAAGAAATTCATGTCATGTCATGTCCTGAGATATTCATGTCATGTCATGTACCCACAAATTTATGTCATGCCATGTCATATCCCAAGAAATTCATGCCATGTCAAGTCCCAAGAAATTCATACCGTGTCATGTCCCCAGCAATTTATGTCATGTCATGTCTTGTTATGTCCCGAGAAATTCATGTCATGTCATGTCATCTCCCCAGAAATTCATGTCATGTCATGTCCCGAGAAATTCATGTCATGTCAAGTACCGAGACATTTATGTCATGTCATGTCTTGTCATGTCCTGAGAAATTCATGTCATGTCATGTCCGAGAAATTCGTGTCATGTGACAAGAAATTCATTTCATATCCCGAGAATTCATATCATTTTATTTCCGGATATATTCATGTCATGTCATGTCATGTCCCGAGAAAATCATGTTATTTCATGACCTGAGAAATTCTAGTCATGTCATGTCATGTCATGTCCCAAGAACTCAGTCATGCCTTGTCGCGAGAAATTCATGTCGTGTCATGTCATGTCCCTAGATATTCATGTCCTGTCAACCATGAGAAATTCATGTCATGTCATGTCCAGAGAAATTCATGTCATGTCATGTCCCCAGAAATTCATATAATGTCATGTCATTTCCCAAGAAAATCATGTCATGTCAAGTCCCGAGAAATTCAAGCCATGTCATGTCCCGAGAAAATCATGTCATTGTCATGTCCCGAGAAATTCTACTCATGTCCCAAGATATTCATGTCCTGCCAACCCTGAGAAATTCATGTCATGTCATGTACAGAGAAATTCATGTCATGTCATGGCGCGAGAAATTCATATAATGTCATGTCATGTCCCGAGAAATCCATGTAATGTCATGTCCCCAGAAATTCATGTTATATACCGAGAATTTATGACATGTCATGTCCCGGGAAATTCATGTCATGTCATGTCCTGAGAAATTCATGCCATGTCATGTGCTAAGAAATTTATGTCATGTCATGTCTTGTCATGTCCTGAGAAATTCATGCCATGTCATGTGCTAAGAAATTTATGTCATGTCATGTCTTGCCATGTCCTGAGAAATTCATCTCATGTCATTTCTTGTCCAAAGAAATTCATTTCATCTCATGTACCCATTAACTGATGTCATGTCGTGTCCCAAGAAATTCATGTCATGTCATTTCCACAGATAGTCATCTCATGTCAATTCGTGTCCTGAGAAATTCAGATCATGTCATGTCATGTCCAGAGAAATTCATGTCATGTCAAGTTATGTCCAGAGAAATACATGTCATGTCATGTCCCAAGAAATTCATGTCATGTCATGTCCACAGAAATTTATGTCATGTCATGTCATGTGATGTAATGTCCCCTGAATTTCATGTCATATCCCGAGAATTCATGACGTGTCATTCCAGAGAAATTCATGTCATGTCATGGCATGTTCAAGAAATTCATATAACGTCATGTCCTGAGAAATTCATGTCATCTCATGTGCCCATTAATTTATGTCATGTCATGTCCTGAGAAATTCATGTCATCTCATATCCTGTGAAATTCATGTCATATCCCGAGAATTCATGACGTGTCATTCCCGAGAAATTCATGGCCTGTCATGTCCGGAGATATTCTTGTCATATCATGTCATGTCATGTGCCATGAAATTCATGTCATGTCATGTGCCGATTAATTTATGTCAAGTCATGTCCCGAGAAATTCAGTCAAGTCATGTCCCGAGAAATTCGTGTCATGTGACAAGAAATTCAGTTCATATCATGAGAATTCATATCATTTCATTTCCGGAGATATTCATGTCATGTGATGTCATGTCCCGAGAAAATCATGTCATTTCATGTCCTGAGAAATTCTAGTCATGTCATGTCATGACATGTCCCAAGATCTCAGTCATGCCTTGTCGCGAGAAATTCATGTTTTGTCATGTCATGTCCCTAGATATTCATGTCCTGTCAACCGTGAGAAATTCATGTCATGTCATGTCCCCAGAAATTCATATAATGTCATGTCATGTCCCAAGAAAATCATGTCATGTCAAGTCCCGAGAAATTCATGCCATGTCATGTCCCAAGAAATTCCTGTCATGTCATGTCTTGTCCAGAGAAATTCATGTCATGTTTCGTCCCAAGAATTCCATTTCATGTCATGTCCCGAGAAAATCATGTCATTGTCAGGTCCCGAGAAATTCTACTCACGTCCCAAGATATTCATGTCCTGTCTTCCCTGAGAAATTCATGTCATGTCATGTCCCGAGAAATTCATGTCATGTCATGTCCCCAGAAATTTATATAATGTCATGTCATGTCCCAAGAAAATCATGTCATGTCAAGTCCCGAGAAATTCATGCCATGTCATGTCCCAAGAAATTCTTGTCATGTCATGTCTTGTCCAGAGAAAATCATGTCATGTTATGTCCCAAGAAATCCATGTCATGTCATGTCCCGAGAAAATCATGTCATTGTCAGCTCCCGATAAATTCTACTCACGTCCCAAGATATTCATGTCCTGTCTTCCCTGAGAAATTCATGTTATGTCATGTCCAGAGAAATTCATGTCATGTCATGGCGCGAGAAATTCATAAAATGTCATGTCATGTCCCAGGAAAATCATGCCGTGTCATGTCCCGAGAAGTAGCTGCCATGTCATGTCATGTCCAGAGAAATTCATGTCATGTCAAGTCCCGAGAAATCCATGTAATGTCATGTCCACAGAAATTCATGTTATATACTGAGAATTTATGACATGTCACGTCCCGGGAAATTCATGTCATGTCATGTCCCCAGAAATTCATATAATGTCATGTCATGTCTCAAGAAAATCATGTCATGTCATGTCCCGCGAAATTCATGCCATGTCATGTCCCAAGAAATTCCTGTCATGTCATGTCTTGTCCAGAGAAATTCATGACATGTTATGTCCCAAGAAATCCATGTCATGTCATGTCCCGAGAAAATCATGTCATTGTCAGTTCCCGAGAAATTCTACTCACGTCCCAAGATATTCATGTCCTGTCTTCCCTGAGAAATTCATGTCATGTCATGTCCCGAGAAATTCATGTCACGTCACGAGAAATTCATTTCATATCCAGAGAATTCATACAATGTCATTTCCGGATATATTCATGTCATGTCATGTCATGTCCCGAGAAAATCATATCATTGTCATGTCCCGAGAAATTCTAGGCATGTCATGTAATGTCATGTCCCAAGAACTCATGTCATGATTTGTCCCGAGAAATACATGTTATGTCCCAAGATATTCATGTTCTGTCAACCCAGAGAAATGCATGTCATGTCATGTCGCCAGAAATTCATATAATGTCATGTCATGTCCCAAGAAAATCATGTCATGTCATGTCCCGAGAAATTCATGCCATGTCATGTCCCGAGAAATACCTGTCATGTCATGTCTTGTCCAGAGAAATTCATGTCATGTCATGTCCCGAGAAATCCATGTAATGTCATGTCCCCAGAAGTTCATGTTATATACCGAGAATTTATGACATGTCATGTCCCGGGAAATTCATGTCATGTCATGTCCTGAGGAATTGATGCCATGTCATGTGCCCAGAAATTTATGTCACGTCATGTCTTGTCATGTCCCGAGGAATTCATTTCATGTCATGTCACGTCCCAAGAAATTCATGTCATGTCATGTCCTGAAATATTCATTTCATGTCATATACCCACAAATTTATGTCATGCCATGTCATATCCCAAGAAATCCATGCCATGTCAAGTTCCCAGAGATTCATACCATGTCATGTCATGTCCCAAGAAAATCATGTCATGTCAAGTCCCGAGAAATTCATGCCATGTCATGTCCCAAGAAATTCCTGTCATTTCATGTCTTGTCCAGAGAAATTCATGTCATGTTATGTCCCAAGAAATCCATGTCATGTCATGTCCCGAGAAAATCATGTCATTGTCAGGTCCCGAGAAATTCTACTCACGTCCCAAGATATTCATGTCGTGTCTTCCCTGAGAAATTCATGTCATGTCATGTCCAGAGAAATTCATGTCATGTCATGGCTTGAGAAATTCATAAAATGACATGTCATGTCCCAGGAAAATCATGCCGTGTCATGTCCCGAGAAGTAGCTGTCATGTCATGTCATGTCCAGAGAAATTCATGTCATGTCAAGTCCCGAGAAATCCATGTAATGTCATGTCCACAGAAATTCATGCTATATACTGAGAATTTATGACATGTCACGTCCCGGGAAATTCTTGTCATGTCATGTCCCCAGAAATTCATATAATGTCATGTCATGTCTCAAGAAAATCATGTCATGTCATGTCCCACGAAATTCATGCCATGTCATGTCATGTCCCAAGAAATTCATGTCATGTCATTTCCACAGATAGTCATCTCATGTCAATTCGCGTCCCGAGAATTTCGGACCATGTCATGTCATGTCCCGAGATAGTAATGTCATGTCATGTCGTGAAAAATTCACACCATATCCCGTGAATTCATGACATGTCATGTCAACAGAAATTTATGTCATGTCATGTCATGTGATGTAATGTCCCCTGAAATTCATGTCATATCCCGAGAATTCATGACGTGTCATTCCAAAGAAAATCATATCATGTCATGTCCCGAGAGATTCTTGTCTTGTCATGTCTTGTCATGTGCCAAGAAGTTCATATCATGTCATATCCCGAGAAAGGCATGTCATCTCATGTGCCCAATTAATTTATGTCATGTCATGTCCTGAGAAACTCATGTCATGTCATGTCCCTAGAGAGTATTGTCCTGTCATGTCATGTCACGTGCCGAGAGATTCATGTCATGTCAGGTCCCGAGAAATTCATGTCATGACATGTCCCGAGAAATTCATGTCATGTCACGAGAAATTCATTTCATATCCAGAGAATTCATATCATGTCATTTCTGGAGATATTCATGTCATGTCATGTCATGTCCCGAGAAAATCATGTCATTGTCATGTCCCGAGAAATTCTAGGCATGTCATGTAATGTCATGTCCCAAGAACTCATGTCATGATTTGTCCCGAGAAATACATGTCATGTCCCAAGATATTCATGTTCTGTCAACCCAGAGAAATGCATGTCATGTCATGTCGCCAGAAATTCATATAATGTCGTCATGTCCCAAGAAAATCATGTCATGTCATGTCCCGAGAAATTCATGCCATGTCATGTCCCGAGAAATACCTGTCATGTCATGTCTTGTCCAGAGAAATTCATGTCATGACATGTCCCGAGAAATCCATGTAATGTGATGTCCCCAGAAATTCATGTTATATACCGAGAATTTATGACATGTCATGTCCCAAGAAATTCATGTCATGTCATGTCCTGAGGAATTCATGCCATGTCATGTCCGCAGAAATTTATGTCATGTCATGTCTTGTCATGTCCCGAGAAATTCATTTCATGTCATGTCACGTCCCAAGAAATTCATGTCATGTCATGTCCTGAGATATTCATGTCATGTCATGTACCCACAAATTTATGTCATGCCATGTCATATCCCAAGAAATTCATGCCATGTCAAGTCCCCAGAAATTCATACCGTGTCATGTCCCCAGCAATTTATGTCATGTCATGTCTTGTTATGTCCCGAGAAATTCATGTCATGTCATGTCATCTCCCCAGAAATTCATGTCATGTCATGTCCCGAGAAATTCATGTCATGTCAAGTACCGAGACATTTATGTCATGTCATGTCTTGTCATGTCCTGAGAAATTCATGTCATGTCATGTCCGAGAAATTCGTGTCATGTGACAAGAAATTCATTTCATATCCCGAGAATTCATATCATTTTATTTCCGGATATATTCATGTCATGTCATGTCATGTCCCGAGAAAATCATGTTATTTCATGTCCTGAGAAATTCTAGTCATGTCATGTCATGTCATGTCCCAAGAACTCAGTCATGCCTTGTCGCGAGAAATTCATGTCGTGTCATGTCATGTCCCTAGATATTCATGTCCTGTCAACCATGAGAAATTCATGTCATGTCATGTCCAGAGAAATTCATGTCATGTCATGTCCCCAGAAATTCATATAATGTCATGTCATTTCCCAAGAAAATCATGTCATGTCAAGTCCCGAGAAATTCAAGCCATGTCATGTCCCGAGAAAATCATGTCATTGTCATGTCCCGAGAAATTCTACTCATGTCCCAAGATATTCATGTCCTGCCAACCCTGAGAAATTCATGTCATGTCATGTCCAGAGAAATTCATGTCATGTCATGGCGCGAGAAATTCATATAATGTCATGTCATGTCCCGAGAAATCCATGTAATGTCATGTCCCCAGAAATTCATGTTATATACCGAGAATTTATGACATTTCATGTCCCGGGAAATTCATGTCATGTCATGTCCTGAAATATTCATGTCATGTCATATACCCACAAATTTATGTCATGCCATGTCATATCCCAAGAAATTCATGCCATGTCAAGTCCCCAGAGATTCATACCATGTCATGTCATGTCCCAAGAAAATCATGTCTTGTCAAGTCCCGAGAAAATCATGCCATGTCATGTCCCAAGAAATTCCTGTCATTTCATGTCTTGTCCAGAGAAATTCATGTCATGTTATGTCCCAAGAAATCCATGTCATGTCATGTCCCGAGAAAATCATGTCATTGTCAGGTCCCGAGAAATTCTACTCACGTCCCAAGATATTCATGTCGTGTCTTCCCTGAGAAATTCATGTCATGTCATGTCCAGAGAAATTCATGTCATGTCATGGCTTGAGAAATTCATAAAATGACATGTCATGTCCCAGGAAAATCATGCCGTGTCATGTCCCGAGAAGTAGCTGTCATGTCATGTCATGTCCAGAGAAATTCATGTCATGTCAAGTCCCGAGAAATCCATGTAATTTCATGTCCACAGAAATTCATGTTATATACTGAGAATTTATGACATGTCACGTCCCGGGAAATTCTTGTCATGTCATGTCCCCAGAAATTCATATAATGTCATGTCATGTCTCAAGAAAATCATGTCATGTCATGTCCCACGAAATTCATGCCATGTCATGTCATGTCCCAAGAAATTCATGTCATGTCATTTCCACAGATAGTCATCTCATGTCAATTCGCGTCCCGAGAATTTCGGACCATGTCATGTCATGTCCCGAGATAGTAATGTCATGTCATGTTGTGAAAAATTCACACCATATCCCGTGAATTCATGACATGTCATGTCAACAGAAATTTATGTCATGTCATGTCATGTGATGTAATGTCCCCTGAAATTCATGTCATATCCCGAGAATTCATGACGTGTCATTCCAAAGAAAATCATATCATGTCATGTCCCGAGAGATTCTTGTCTTGTCATGTCATGTCATGTGCCAAGAAGTTCATATCATGTCATATCCCGAGAAAGGCATGTCATCTCATGTGCCCAATTAATTTATGTCATGTCATGTCCTGAGAAACTCATGTCATGTCATGTCCCTAGAGAGTATTGTCCTGTCATGTCATGTCACGTGCCGAGAGATTCATGTCATGTCAGGTCCCGAGAAATTCATGTCATGACATGTCCCGAGAAATTCATGTCATGTCACGAGAAATTCATTTCATATCCAGAGAATTCATATCATGTCATTTCTGGAGATATTCATGTCATGTCATGTCATGTCCCGAGAAAATCATGTCATTGTCATGTCCCGAGAAATTCTAGGCATGTCATGTAATGTCATGTCCCAAGAACTCATGTCATGATTTGTCCCGAGAAATACATGTCATGTCCCAAGATATTCATGTTCTGTCAACCCAGAGAAATGCATGTCATGTCATGTCGCCAGAAATTCATATAATGTCGTCATGTCCCAAGAAAATCATGTCATGTCATGTCCCGAGAAATTCATGCCATGTCATGTCCCGAGAAATACCTGTCATGTCATGTCTTGTCCAGAGAAATTCATGTCATGACATGTCCCGAGAAATCCATGTAATGTGATGTCCCCAGAAATTCATGTTATATACCGAGAATTTATGACATGTCATGTCCCAAGAAATTCATGTCATGTCATGTCCTGAGGAATTCATGCCATGTCATGTCCGCAGAAATTTATGTCATGTCATGTCTTGTCATGTCCCGAGAAATTCATTTCATGTCATGTCACGTCCCAAGAAATTCATGTCATGTCATGTCCTGAGATATTCATGTCATGTCATGTACCCACAAATTTATGTCATGCCATGTCATATCCCAAGAAATTCATGCCATGTCAAGTCCCCAGAAATTCATACCGTGTCATGTCCCCAGCAATTTATGTCATGTCATGTCTTGTTATGTCCCGAGAAATTCATGTCATGTCATGTCATCTCCCCAGAAATTCATGTCATGTCATGTCCCGAGAAATTCATGTCATGTCAAGTACCGAGACATTTATGTCATGTCATGTCTTGTCATGTCCTGAGAAATTCATGTCATGTCATGTCCGAGAAATTCGTGTCATGTGACAAGAAATTCATTTCATATCCCGAGAATTCATATCATTTTATTTCCGGATATATTCATGTCATGTCATGTCATGTCCCGAGAAAATCATGTTATTTCATGTCCTGAGAAATTCTAGTCATGTCATGTCATGTCATGTCCCAAGAACTCAGTCATGCCTTGTCGCGAGAAATTCATGTCGTGTCATGTCATGTCCCTAGATATTCATGTCCTGTCAACCATGAGAAATTCATGTCATGTCATGTCCAGAGAAATTCATGTCATGTCATGTCCCCAGAAATTCATATAATGTCATGTCATTTCCCAAGAAAATCATGTCATGTCAAGTCCCGAGAAATTCAAGCCATGTCATGTCCCGAGAAAATCATGTCATTGTCATGTCCCGAGAAATTCTACTCATGTCCCAAGATATTCATGTCCTGCCAACCCTGAGAAATTCATGTCATGTCATGTCCAGAGAAATTCATGTCATGTCATGGCGCGAGAAATTCATATAATGTCATGTCATGTCCCGAGAAATCCATGTAATGTCATGTCCCCAGAAATTCATGTTATATACCGAGAATTTATGACATTTCATGTCCCGGGAAATTCATGTCATGTCATGTCCTGAAATATTCATGTCATGTCATATACCCACAAATTTATGTCATGCCATGTCATATCCCAAGAAATTCATGCCATGTCAAGTCCCCAGAGATTCATACCATGTCATGTCATGTCCCAAGAAAATCATGTCTTGTCAAGTCCCGAGAAAATCATGCCATGTCATGTCCCAAGAAATTCCTGTCATTTCATGTCTTGTCCAGAGAAATTCATGTCATGTTATGTCCCAAGAAATCCATGTCATGTCATGTCCCGAGAAAATCATGTCATTGTCAGGTCCCGAGAAATTCTACTCACGTCCCAAGATATTCATGTCGTGTCTTCCCTGAGAAATTCATGTCATGTCATGTCCAGAGAAATTCATGTCATGTCATGGCTTGAGAAATTCATAAAATGACATGTCATGTCCCAGGAAAATCATGCCGTGTCATGTCCCGAGAAGTAGCTGTCATGTCATGTCATGTCCAGAGAAATTCATGTCATGTCAAGTCCCGAGAAATCCATGTAATTTCATGTCCACAGAAATTCATGTTATATACTGAGAATTTATGACATGTCACGTCCCGGGAAATTCTTGTCATGTCATGTCCCCAGAAATTCATATAATGTCATGTCATGTCTCAAGAAAATCATGTCATGTCATGTCCCACGAAATTCATGCCATGTCATGTCATGTCCCAAGAAATTCATGTCATGTCATTTCCACAGATAGTCATCTCATGTCAATTCGCGTCCCGAGAATTTCGGACCATGTCATGTCATGTCCCGAGATAGTAATGTCATGTCATGTCGTGAAAAATTCACACCATATCCCGTGAATTCATGACATGTCATGTCAACAGAAATTTATGTCATGTCATGTCATGTGATGTAATGTCCCCTGAAATTCATGTCATATCCGAGAATTCATGACGTGTCATTCCAAAGAAAATCATATCATGTCATGTCCCGAGAGATTCTTGTCTTGTCATGTCATGTCATGTGCCAAGAAGTTCATATCATGTCATATCCCGAGAAAGGCATGTCATCTCATGTGCCCAATTAATTTATGTCATGTCATGTCCTGAGAAACTCATGTCATGTCATGTCCCTAGAGAGTATTGTCCTGTCATGTCATGTCACGTGCCGAGAGATTCATGTCATGTCAGGTCCCGAGAAATTCATGTCATGACATGTCCCGAGAAATTCATGTCATGTCACGAGAAATTCATTTCATATCCAGAGAATTCATATCATGTCATTTCTGGAGATATTCATGTCATGTCATGTCATGTCCCGAGAAAATCATGTCATTGTCATGTCCCGAGAAATTCTAGGCATGTCATGTAATGTCATGTCCCAAGAACTCATGTCATGATTTGTCCCGAGAAATACATGTCATGTCCCAAGATATTCATGTTCTGTCAACCCAGAGAAATGCATGTCATGTCATGTCGCCAGAAATTCATATAATGTCGTCATGTCCCAAGAAAATCATGTCATGTCATGTCCCGAGAAATTCATGCCATGTCATGTCCCGAGAAATACCTGTCATGTCATGTCTTGTCCAGAGAAATTCATGTCATGACATGTCCCGAGAAATCCATGTAATGTGATGTCCCCAGAAATTCATGTTATATACCGAGAATTTATGACATGTCATGTCCCAAGAAATTCATGTCATGTCATGTCCTGAGGAATTCATGCCATGTCATGTCCGCAGAAATTTATGTCATGTCATGTCTTGTCATGTCCCGAGAAATTCATTTCATGTCATGTCACGTCCCAAGAAATTCATGTCATGTCATGTCCTGAGATATTCATGTCATGTCATGTACCCACAAATTTATGTCATGCCATGTCATATCCCAAGAAATTCATGCCATGTCAAGTCCCCAGAAATTCATACCGTGTCATGTCCCCAGCAATTTATGTCATGTCATGTCTTGTTATGTCCCGAGAAATTCATGTCATGTCATGTCATCTCCCCAGAAATTCATGTCATGTCATGTCCCGAGAAATTCATGTCATGTCAAGTACCGAGACATTTATGTCATGTCATGTCTTGTCATGTCCTGAGAAATTCATGTCATGTCATGTCCGAGAAATTCGTGTCATGTGACAAGAAATTCATTTCATATCCCGAGAATTCATATCATTTTATTTCCGGATATATTCATGTCATGTCATGTCATGTCCCGAGAAAATCATGTTATTTCATGTCCTGAGAAATTCTAGTCATGTCATGTCATGTCATGTCCCAAGAACTCAGTCATGCCTTGTCGCGAGAAATTCATGTCGTGTCATGTCATGTCCCTAGATATTCATGTCCTGTCAACCATGAGAAATTCATGTCATGTCATGTCCAGAGAAATTCATGTCATGTCATGTCCCCAGAAATTCATATAATGTCATGTCATTTCCCAAGAAAATCATGTCATGTCAAGTCCCGAGAAATTCAAGCCATGTCATGTCCCGAGAAAATCATGTCATTGTCATGTCCCGAGAAATTCTACTCATGTCCCAAGATATTCATGTCCTGCCAACCCTGAGAAATTCATGTCATGTCATGTCCAGAGAAATTCATGTCATGTCATGGCGCGAGAAATTCATATTATGTCATGTCATGTCCCGAGAAATCCATGTAATGTCATGTCCCCAGAAATTCATGTTATATACCGAGAATTTATGACATTTCATGTCCCGGGAAATTCATGTCATGTCATGTCCTGAAATATTCATGTCATGTCATATACCCACAAATTTATGTCATGCCATGTCATATCCCAAGAAATTCATGCCATGTCAAGTCCCCAGAGATTCATACCATGTCATGTCATGTCCCAAGAAAATCATGTCATGTCAAGTCCCGAGAAATTCATGCCATGTCATGTCCCAAGAAATTCCTGTCATTTCATGTCTTGTCCAGAGAAATTCATGTCATGTTATGTCCCAAGAAATCCATGTCATGTCATGTCCCGAGAAAATCATGTCATTGTCAGGTCCCGAGAAATTCTACTCACGTCCCAAGATATTCATGTCGTGTCTTCCCTGAGAAATTCATGTCATGTCATGTCCAGAGAAATTCATGTCATGTCATGGCTTGAGAAATTCATAAAATGACATGTCATGTCCCAGGAAAATCATGCCGTGTCATGTCCCGAGAAGTAGCTGTCATGTCATGTCATGTCCAGAGAAATTCATGTCATGTCAAGTCCCGAGAAATCCATGTAATGTCATGTCCACAGAAATTCATGCTATATACTGAGAATTTATGACATGTCACGTCCCGGGAAATTCTTGTCATGTCATGTCCCCAGAAATTCATATAATGTCATGTCATGTCTCAAGAAAATCATGTCATGTCATGTCCCACGAAATTCATGCCATGTCATGTCATGTCCCAAGAAATTCATGTCATGTCATTTCCACAGATAGTCATCTCATGTCAATTCGCGTCCCGAGAATTTCGGACCATGTCATGTCATGTCCCGAGATAGTAATGTCATGTCATGTCGTGAAAAATTCACACCATATCCCGTGAATTCATGACATGTCATGTCAACAGAAATTTATGTCATGTCATGTCATGTGATGTAATGTCCCCTGAAATTCATGTCATATCCCGAGAATTCATGACGTGTCATTCCAAAGAAAATCATATCATGTCATGTCCCGAGAGATTCTTGTCTTGTCATGTCATGTCATGTGCCAAGAAGTTCATATCATGTCATATCCCGAGAAAGGCATGTCATCTCATGTGCCCAATTAATTTATGTCATGTCATGTCCTGAGAAACTCATGTCATGTCATGTCCCTAGAGAGTATTGTCCTGTCATGTCATGTCACGTGCCGAGAGATTCATGTCATGTCAGGTCCCGAGAAATTCATGTCATGACATGTCCCGAGAAATTCATGTCATGTCACGAGAAATTCATTTCATATCCAGAGAATTCATATCATGTCATTTCTGGAGATATTCATGTCATGTCATGTCCCGAGAAAATCATGTCATTGTCATGTCCCGAGAAATTCTAGGCATGTCATGTAATGTCATGTCCCAAGAACTCATGTCATGATTTGTCCCGAGAAATACATGTCATGTCCCAAGATATTCATGTTCTGTCAACCCAGAGAAATGCATGTCATGTCATGTCGCCAGAAATTCATATAATGTCGTCATGTCCCAAGAAAATCATGTCATGTCATGTCCCGAGAAATTCATGCCATGTCATGTCCCGAGAAATACCTGTCATGTCATGTCTTGTCCAGAGAAATTCATGTCATGACATGTCCCGAGAAATCCATGTAATGTGATGTCCCCAGAAATTCATGTTATATACCGAGAATTTATGACATGTCATGTCCCAAGAAATTCATGTCATGTCATGTCCTGAGGAATTCATGCCATGTCATGTCCGCAGAAATTTATGTCATGTCATGTCTTGTCATGTCCCGAGAAATTCATTTCATGTCATGTCACGTCCCAAGAAATTCATGTCATGTCATGTCCTGAGATATTCATGTCATGTCATGTACCCACAAATTTATGTCATGCCATGTCATATCCCAAGAAATTCATGCCATGTCAAGTCCAAAGAAATTCATACCGTGTCATGTCCCCAGCAATTTATGTCATGTCATGTCTTGTTATGTCCCGAGAAATTCATGTCATGTCATGTCATCTCCCCAGAAATTCATGTCATGTCATGTCCCGAGAAATTCATGTCATGTCAAGTACCGAGACATTTATGTCATGTCATGTCTTGTCATGTCCTGAGAAATTCATGTCATGTCATGTCCGAGAAATTCGTGTCATGTGACAAGAAATTCATTTCATATCCCGAGAATTCATATCATTTTATTTCCGGATATATTCATGTCATGTCATGTCATGTCCCGAGAAAATCATGTTATTTCATGTCCTGAGAAATTCTAGTCATGTCATGTCATGTCATGTCCCAAGAACTCAGTCATGCCTTGTCGCGAGAAATTCATGTCGTGTCATGTCATGTCCCTAGATATTCATGTCCTGTCAACCATGAGAAATTCATGTCATGTCATGTCCAGAGAAATTCATGTCATGTCATGTCCCCAGAAATTCATATAATGTCATGTCATTTCCCAAGAAAATCATGTCATGTCAAGTCCCGAGAAATTCAAGCCATGTCATGTCCCGAGAAAATCATGTCATTGTCATGTCCCGAGAAATTCTACTCATGTCCCAAGATATTCATGTCCTGCCAACCCTGAGAAATTCATGTCATGTCCTGAGGAATTCATGCCATGTCATGTCCCCAGAAATTTATGTCACGTCATGTCTTGTCATGTCCCGAGGAATTCATTTCATGTCATGTCACGTCCCAAGAAATTCATGTCATGTCATGTCCTGAAATATTCATTTCATGTCATATACCCACAAATTTATGTCATGCCATGTCATATCCCAAGAAATCCATGCCATGTCAAGTCCCCAGAGATTCATACCATGTCATGTCATGTCCCAAGAAAATCATGTCATGTCAAGTCCCGAGAAATTCATGCCATGTCATGTCCCAAGAAATTCCTGTCATTTCATGTCTTGTCCAGAGAAATTCATGTCATGTTATGTCCCAAGAAATCCATGTCATGTCATGTCCCGAGAAAATCATGTCATTGTCAGGTCCCGAGAAATTCTACTCACGTCCCAAGATATTCATGTCGTGTCTTCCCTGAGAAATTCATGTCATGTCATGTCCAGAGAAATTCATGTCATGTCATGGCTTGAGAAATTCATAAAATGACATGTCATGTCCCAGGAAAATCATGCCGTGTCATGTCCCGAGAAGTAGCTGTCATGTCATGTCATGTCCAGAGAAATTCATGTCATGTCAAGTCCCGAGAAAGGCATGTCATCTCATGTGCCCATTAATTTATGTCATGTCATGTCCTGAGAAACTCATGTCATGTCATGTCCCTAGAGAGTATTGCCCTGTCATGTCATGTCATGTGCCGAGAGATTCATGTCATGTCAGGTCCCGAGAAATTCATGTCATGTCATGTCCCGAGAAATTCATTTCATATCCAGAGAATTCATATCATGTCATTTCTGGAGATATTCACGTCATGTCATGTCATGTCCCGAGAAAATCATGTCATTGTCATGTCCCAAGAAATTCTAGTCATGTCATGTAATGTCATGTCCCAAAAACTCATGCAATGATTTGTCCCGAGAAATACATGTCATGTCCCAAGATATTCATGTCCTGTCAAACCAAAGAAATGCATGTCATGTCATGTCGCCAGAAATTCATATAATGTCATGTCATGTCCCAAGAAAATCATGTCATGTCATGTCCCGAGAAATTCATGCCATGTCATGTCCCGAGAAATACCTGTCATGTCATGTCTTGTCCATAGAAATTCATGTCATGTCTTGTCCCGAGAAATACATGTAATGTCATGTCCTCAGATTTCATGTTATATACCGGGGATTTATGACATGTCATGTCCCGGGAAATTCATGTCATGTCATCTCCTGAGAAATTCATGCCATGTCATGTCCCCAGAAATCTATGTCATGTCATGTCTTGTCATGTCCCGAGAAATTCATTTCATGTCATGTCACGTCCCAAGAAATTCATGTCATGTCATGTCCTGAGAAAATCATGTCATTTAATGCCCTGAGAAATTCTAGTCATGTCATGTCATGTCATGTCTCAAGAACGCAGTCATGCCTTGTCGCGAGAAATTCATGTCGTGTCATGTCATGTCCCTAGATATTCATGTCCTGTCAACCGTGAGAAATTCATGTCATGTCACGTCCAGAGAAATTCATGTCATTTCATGTCCCCAGAAATTCATATAATGTCATGTCATGTCCCAAGAGAATCATGTCATGTCAAGTCCCGAGAAATTCAAGCCATCTCATGTCCCATGAAATTCCTGTCATGTCATGTCTTGTCCAGAGAAATTCATGTCATGTCATGTCCCAAGAAAATCATGTCATGTCATGTCCCGAGAAATTCATGCCATGTCATGTCCCGAGAAATACCTGTCATGTCATGTCCTGTCCAGAGAAATTCATGTCATGTCTTGTCCCGAGAAATACATGTAATGTCATGTCCTCAGAAATTCATGTTATATACCGGGGATTTATGACATGTCATGTCCCGGGAAATTCATGTCATGTCATCTCCTGAGAAATTCATGCCATGTCATGTCCCCAGAAATTTATGTCATGTCATGTCTTGTCATGTCCCGAGAAATTCATTTCATGTCATGTCACGTCCCAAGAAATTCATGTCATGTCATGTCCTGAGAAAATCATGTCATTTAATGCCCTGAGAAATTCTAGTCATGTCATGTCATGTCATGTCCCAAGAACGCAGTCATGCCTTGTCGCGAGAAATTCATGTCTTGTCATGTCATGTCCCTAGATATTCATGTCCTGTCAACCGTGAGAAATTCATGTCATGTCACGTCCAGAGAAATTCATGTCATTTCATGTCCCCAGAAAGTCATATAATGTCATGTCATGTCCCAAGAGAATCATGTCATATCAAGTCCCGAGAAATTCATGTCAAGTCACGAGAAATTCATTTCATATCCAGAGAATTCATATCAAGTCATTTCCGGATATATTCATGTCATGTCATGTCATGTCCCGAGAAAATCATGTCGTTGTCATGTCCCGAGAAATTCTTGTCATGTCATGTAATGTCATATCCCAAAAACTCATGTCATGATTTGTCTCGAGAAATACATGTCATGTCCCAAGATATTCATGTCCTGTCAAACCAGAGAAATGCATGTCATGTCATGTCGCCAGAAATTCATATAATGTCATGTCATGTCACAAGAAAATCATGTCATGTCATGTCCCGAGAAATTCATGCCATGTCATGTCCCGAGAAATACCTGTCATGTCATGTCATGTCCAGAGAAATTCATGTCATGTCAAGTCCCGAGAAATCCATGTAATGTCATGTCCACAGAAATTCATGTTATATACTGAGAATTTATGACATGTCACGTCCCGGGAAATTCATGTCATGTCATGTCCCCAGAAATTCATATAATGTCATGTCATGTCTCAAGAAAATCATGTCATGTCATGTCCCGTGAAATTCATGCCATGTCATGTCATGTCCCAAGAAATTCATGTCATGTCATTTCCACAGATAGTCCTCTCATGTCAATTCGCGTCCCGAGAATTTCGGACCATGTCATGTCATGTCCCGAGATAGTAATGTCATGTCATGTAGTGAAAAATTCATACCATATCCCGTGAATTCATGACATGTCATGTCCACAGAAATTTAAGTCATGTCATGTCATGTGATGTAATGTCCCCTGAATTTCATGTCATATCCTGAGAATTCATGACGTGTCATTCCAAAGAAAATCATATCATGTCATGTCCCGAGAGATTCTTGTCTTGTCATGTCATGTCATGTGCCAAGAAGTTCATATCATGTCATGTCCCGAGAAAGGCATGTCATCTCATGTGCCCATTAATTTATGTCATGTCATGTCCTGAGAAACTCATGTCATGTCATGTCCCTAGAGAGTATTGCCCTGTCATGTCATGTCATGTGCCGAGAGATTCATGTCATGTCAGGTCCCGAGAAATTCATGTCATGTCATGCCCGAGAAATTCATTTCATATCCAGAGAATTCATATCATGTCATGTCATGTCATGTCCCGAGAAAATCATGTCATTGTCATGTCCCGAGAAATTCTAGTCATGTCATGTAATGTCATGTCCCAAAAACTCATGTCATGATTTGTCCCGAGAAATACATGTCATGTCCCAAGATATTCATGTCCTGTCAAACCAAAGAAATGCATGTCATGTCATGTCGCCAGAAATTCATATAATGTCATGTCATGTCCCAAGAAAATCATGTCATGTCATGTCCCGAGAAATTCATGCCATGTCATGTCCCGAGAAATACCTGTCATGTCATGTCTTGTCCAGAGAAATTCATGTCATGTCTTGTCCCGACAAATACATGTAATGTCATGTCCTCAGAAATTCATGTTATATACCGGGGATTTATGACATGTCATGTCCCGGGAAATTCATGTCATGTCATCTCCTGAGAAATTCATGCCATGTCATGTCCCCAGAAATTTATGTCATGTCATGTCTTGTCATGTCCCGAGAAATTCATTTCATGTCATGTCACGTCCCAAGAAATTCATGTCATGTCATGTCCTGAGAAAATCATGTCATTTAATGCCCTGAGAAATTCTAGTCATGTCATGTCATGTCATGTCCCAAGAATGCAGTCATGCCTTGTCGCGAGAAATTCATGTCTTGTCATGTCATGTCCCTAGATATTCATGTCCTGTCAACCGTGAGAAATTCATGTCATGTCACGTCCAGAGAAATTCATGTCATTTCATGTCCCCAGAAATTCATATAATGTCATGTCATGTCCCAAGAGAATCATGTCATGTCAAGTCCCGAGAAATTCATGTCAAGTCACGAGAAATTCATTTCATATCCAGAGAATTCATATCAAGTCATTTCCGGATATATTCATGTCATGTCATGTCATGTCCCGAGAAAATCATGTCGTTGTCATGTCCCGAGAAATTCTTGACATGTCATGTAATGTCATATCCCAAAAACTCATGTCATGATTTGTCTCGAGAAATACATGTCATGTCCCAAGATATTCATGTCCTGTCAAACCAGAGAAATGCATGTCATGTCATGTCGCCAGAAATTCATATAATGTCATGTCATGTCACAAGAAAATCATGTCATGTCATGTCCCGAGAAATTCATATAATGTCATGTCATGTCTCAAGAAAATCATGTCATGTCATGTCCCGTGAAATTCATGCCATGTCATGTCATGTCCCAAGAAATTCATGTCATGTCATTTCCACAGATAGTCCTCTCATGTTAATTCGCGTCCCGAGAATTTCGGACCATGTCATGTCATGTCCCGAGATAGTAATGTCATGTCATGTAGTGAAAAATTCATACCATATCCCGTGAATTCATGACATGTCATGTCCACAGAAATTTAAGTCATGTCATGTCATGTGATGTAATGTCCCCTGAATTTCATGTCATATCCTGAGAATTCATGACGTGTCATTCAAAAGAAAATCATATCATGTCATGTCCCGAGAGATTCTTGTCTTGTCATGTCATGTCATGTGCCAAGAAGTTCATATCATGTCATGTCCCGAGAAAGGCATGTCATCTCATGTGCCCATTAATTTATGTCATGTCATGTCCTGAGAAACTCATGTCATGTCATGTCCCTAGAGAGTATTGCCCTGTCATGTCATGTCATGTGCCGAGAGATTCATGTCATGTCAGGTCCCGAGAAATTCATGTCATGTCATGCCCGAGAAATTCATTTCATATCCAGAGAATTCATATCATGTCATGTCATGTCATGTCCCGAGAAAATCATGTCATTGTCATGTCCCGAGAAATTCTAGTCATGTCATGTAATGTCATGTCCCAAAAACTCATGTCATGATTTGTCCCGAGAAATACATGTCATGTCCCAAGATATTCATGTCCTGTCAAACCAAAGAAATGCATGTCATGTCATGTCGCCAGAAATTCATATAATGTCATGTCATGTCCCAAGAAAATCATGTCATGTCATGTCCCGAGAAATTCATGCCATGTCATGTCCCGAGAAATACCTGTCATGTCATGTCTTGTCCAGAGAAATTCATGTCATGTCTTGTCCCGACAAATACATGTAATGTCATGTCCTCAGAAATTCATGTTATATACCGGGGATTTATGACATGTCATGTCCCGGGAAATTCATGTCATGTCATCTCCTGAGAAATTCATGCCATGTCATGTCCCCAGAAATTTATGTCATGTCATGTCTTGTCATGTCCCGAGAAATTCATTTCATGTCATGTCACGTCCCAAGAAATTCATGTCATGTCATGTCCTGAGAAAATCATGTCATTTAATGCCCTGAGAAATTCTAGTCATGTCATGTCATGTCATGTCCCAAGAACGCAGTCATGCCTTGTCGCGAGAAATTCATGTCGTGTCATGTCATGTCCCTAGATATTCATGTCCTGTCAACCGTGAGAAATTCATGTCATGTCACGTCCAGAGAAATTCATGTCATTTCATGTCCCTAGAAATTCATATAATGTCATGTCATGTCCCAAGAGAATCATGTCATGTCAAGTCCCGAGAAATTCAAGCCATCTCATGTCCCAAGAAATTCCTGTCATGTCATGTCTTGTCCAGAGAAATTCATGTCATGTCATGTCCCAAGAAAATCATGTCATGTCATGTCCCGAGAAATTCATGCCATGTCATGTCCCGAGAAATACCTGTCATGTCATGTCTTGTCCAGAGAAATTCATGTCATGTCTTGTCCCGACAAATACATGTAATGTCATGTCCTCAGAAATTCATGTTATATACCGGGGATTTATGACATGTCATGTCCCGGGAAATTCATGTCATGTCATGTCCTGAGAAATTCATGCCATGTCATGTCCCCAGAAATTTATGTCATGTCATGTCTTGTCATGTCCCGAGAAATTCATTTCATGTCATGTCACGTCCCAAGAAATTCATGTCATGTCATGTCCTGAGAAAATCATGTCATTTAATGCCCTGAGAAATTCTAGTCATGTCATGTCATTTCATGTCCCAAGAACGCAGTCATGCCTTGTCGCGAGAAATTCATGTCTTGTCATGTCATGTCCCTAGATATTCATGTCCAGTCAACCGTGAGAAATTCATGTCATGTCACGTCCAGAGAAATTCATGTCATTTCATGTCCCCAGAAATTCATATAATGTCATGTCATGTCCCAAGAGAATCATGTCATGTCAAGTCCCGAGAAATTCAAGCCATGTCAGGTCCCAAGAAATTCCTGTCATGTCATGTCTTGTCCAGAGAAATTCATGTCATGTTATGTCCCAAGAAATCCATGTCATGTCATGTCCTGAGAAACTGATGACATGTCATGTCGCGAGAAATTCATGTCATATCCCCAGAATTCATGACGCATCATTCCCAAGAAATTCATGTCATGTCATGTCCCGAGAGATTCTTGCCATGTCATGTCATGTCATGTCCCAAGAAATTCATGTCATGTCAAGTCCCGAGAAATTCAAGTCATCTCATGAGCGCATTAATTTATGTCATGTCATGTCCCTAGAGAGTATTGTCCTGTCATGTCATGTCATGTGCCGAGATATCCATGTCATGTCATGTCCCGTGAAATTCATGTCATGTCATGTCCCGAGAAATTTTTGTCATGTCACGGGGAATTCATGTCATATGCCGAGAATTCATATCATGTCATATAATGTCATGTCATGTCCCAAGAAAATCATGTCATGTCATGTGCCGAGAAATTCATGCCATGTCATGTCCCGAGATATACCTGTCATGTCATGTCTTGTCCAGGGAAATTCATGTCATGTCATGTCCCGAGAAATCCATGTAATGTCATGTCCCCAGAAATTCATGTTATATACCGAGAATTTATGACAAGTCATGTCGCGGGAAATTCATGTCATGTCATGTCCTGAGAAATTCATGCCATGTCATGTCCCCAGAAATTTATGTCATGTCATGTCCTGTCATGTCCCGAGAAATTCATGTCATGTCATGTCTTGAGAAATTCATGTCATGTCATGTACCCACAAATTTATGTCATTGCATGTCATGTCCCGAGAAATTCATGTCATGTCATGTCCCGAGAAATCCATGTAATGTCATGTCCACAGAAATTCATGTTATATACCGAGGATTTATGACATGTCATGTTCCGGGAAATTCATGTCATGTCATGTCCTGAGGAATTCATGTCATGTCATGTCCCAAGAAATTCATGTCATTACATTTCCACAGATAGTCCTCTCATGTCAACTTGCGTCCCGAGAAATTCGGACCATGTCATGACATGTCCCGAGATAGTAATGTCATGTCATGTCGTGAAAAATTCATACCATATCCCGTGAATTCATGACATGTCATGTCCACAGAAATTTATGTCATCTGATATCATGTCCCCTGAAATTCATGTCATATCCCGAGAATTCATGACGTGTCATTCCAGAGAAATTCATGTCATGTCATGTCCTGAGAGATTCTTGTCTTGTCATGTCATGTCATGTGCCAAGAAATTCATATCATGTCATGTCCCGAGAAATGCATGCCATCTCATGTGCCCATTAATTTATGTCATGTCATGTCCTGAGAAATTCATGTCATGTCATGTCCCTAGAGAGTTTTGTCCTGTCATGTCATGTGCCAAGATATTCATGTCATGTCAGGTCCCGAGAAATTCATTTCATGTCATGCTTCGAGAAATTCATGTCATGTCACGAGAAATTCATTTCATATCCAGAGAATTCATATCATGTCATTTCTGGAGATATTCATGTCATGTCATGTCATGCCCCAAGACAATCATGTCATTGTCATGTCCCGAGAAATTCTTGTCATGTCATGTAATGTCATTTCCCAAAAACTCATGTCATGATTTGTCCCAAGAAATACATGTCATGTCCCAAGATATTCATGTCCTGTCAACCCAGAGAAATTCATGTCATGTCATGTCGCGAGAAATTCATATAATGTAATGTCATGTTCCAAGAAAATCATGTCATGTCATGTCCCGAGAAATTCATGCCATGTCATGTCCCGAGAAATCCATGTAATGTCATGTCCACAGAAATTCACGTTATATACCGAGGATTTATGACATGTCATGTCGCGGGAAATTCACGTCATGTCATGTCCCCAGAAATTCATATAATGTCATGTCATGTCTCAAGAAAATCATTTCATGTGATGTCCCACGAAATTCATGCCAAGTCATGTCATGTCCCAAGAAATCCATGTCATGTCATTTCCACAGATAGTCATCCATGTCAATTCGCGTTCCGAGAAATTCGGACCATGACATGTCATTTCCCGAGATAGTAATGTCATGTCATGTCGTGAAAAATTCATACCATATCCTGTGAATTCATGACATGTCATGTCCACAGAAATGTATGTCATGTGATATCATGTCCCCTGAAATTCATGTCATATCCCAAGAATCCATGACGTGTCATTCCAGAGAAATTCATGTCATGTCATGTCCCGAGAGATTCTTGTCTTGTCATGTCATGTCATGTGCCAAGAAATTCATATCATGTCATGTCCCGAGAAATGCATGTCATCTCATGTGCCCATTAATTTATGTCACGTCATGTCCCAAGAAATTCATTTCATGACTTGCCCCGAGAAATTCATGTCAAGTCACGAGAAATTCATTTCATATCCAGAGAATTCATATCATGTCATTTCCGGATATGTTCATGTCATGTCATGTCATGTCCCGAGAAAATCATGTCGTTGTCATGTCCCGAGAAATTCTTGTCATGTCATGTAATGTCATTTCCCAAAAACTCATGTCATGATTTGTCTCGAGAAATAAATGTCATGTCCCAAGATATTCATGTCCTGTCAAACCAGAGAAATGCATGTCATGTCATGTCGCCAGAAATTCATATAATGTCATGTCATGTCACAAGAAAATCATGTCATGTCATGTCCCGAGAAATTCATGCCATGTCATGTCCCGAGAAATACCTGTCATGTCATGTCTTGTCCAGAGAAATTCATGTCATGTCATGTCCCGAGAAATCGATGTCATTTCATGTCCCCAGAAATTCATGTTATATACCGAGAATTTATGACATGTCATGTCCCGGGAAATTCATGTCATGTCATGTCCTGAGAAATTCATGCCATGTCATGTCCCCAGAAATTTATGTCATGTCATGTCTTGTCATGTCCCGAGAAATTCATTTCATGTCATGTCATGTCCCAAGAAATTCATGTCATGTCATGTCCTGAAATATTCATGTCATGTCATATACCCACAAATTTATGTCATGCCATGTCATATCCCAAGAAATTCATGCCATGTCAAGTCCCCAGAAATTCATACCATGTCATGTCATGTCGCAAGAAAATCATGTCATGTCAAGTCCCGAGAAATTCATGCCATGTCATGTCCCAAGAAATTCCTGTCATGGCATGTCTTGTCCAGAGAAATTCATGTCATGTTATGTCCCAAGAAATCCATGTCATGTCATGTCCCGAGAAAATCATGTCATTGTCAGGTCCCGAGAAATTCTACTCACGTCCCAAGATATTCATGTCCTGTCTTCCCTGAGAAATTCATGTCATGTCATGTCCCGAGAAATTCATGTCATGTCACGAGAAATTCATTTCATATCCAGAGAATTCATATCATGTCATTTCCGGATATATTCATGTCATGTCATGTCATGTCCCGGGAAAATCATGTCTTTGTCATGTCCCGAGAAATACTACTCACGTCCCAAGATATTCATGTCCTGTCTTCCCTGAGAAATTTATGTCATGTCATGTCCAGAGAAATTCATGTCATGTCATAGCGTGAGAAATTCATAAAATGTCATGTCATGTCCCAGAAAAATCATGCCGTGTCATGTCCCGAGAAGTAGCTGTCATGTCATGTCATGTCCAGAGAAATCCATGTAATGTCATGTCCACAGAAATTCATGTTATATACTGAGAATTTATGACATGACACGTCCCGTGAAATTCATGTCATGTCATGTCCCCAGAAATTCATATAATGTCACGTCATGTCTCAAGAAAATCATGTCATGTCATGTCCCGTGAAATTCATGCCATGTCATGTCATGTCCCAAGAAATTCATGTCATGTTATTTCCACAGATAGTCATCTCATGTCAATTCGCGTCCCGAGAATTTCGGACCATGTCATGTCATGTCCCGAGATAGTAATTTCATGCCATGTAGTGAAAAATTCATACCATATCCCGTGAATTCATGACATGTCATGTCCACAGAAATTTATGTCATGTCATGTCATGTGATGTAATGTCCCCTGAAATTCATGTCATATCCCGAGAATTCATGACGTGTCATTCCAAAGAAAATCATATCATGTCATGTCCCGAGAGATTCTTGTCTTGTCATGTCATGTCATGTGCCAAGAAGTTCATATCATGTCATGTCCGGAGAAAGGCATGTCATCTCATGTGCCCATTAATTTATGTCATGTCATGTCCTGAGAAACTCATGTCATGTCATGTCCCGAGAGAGTATTGTCCTGTCATGTCATGTCATGTGCCGAGAGATTCATGTCATGTCAGGTCCCGAGAAATTCATGTCATGTCATGTCCCGAGAAATTCATTTCATATCCAGAGAATTCATATCATGTCATTTCTGGAGATATTCATGTCATGTCATGTCATGTCCCGAGAAAATCATGTCATTGTCATGTCCAGAGAAATTCTAGTCATGTCATGTAATGTCATGTCCCAAAAACTCATGTCATGATTTGTCCCGAGAAATACATGTCATGTCCCAAGATATTCAAGTCCTGTCAAACCAGAGAAATGCATGTCATGTCATGTCGCCAGAAATTCATATAATGTCATGTCATGTCCCAAGAAAATCATGTCAAGTCATGTCCCGAGAAATTCATGCCATGTCATGTCCCGAGAAATACCTGTCATGTCATGCCTTGTCCAGAGAAATTCATGTCATGTCTTGTCCCGAGAAATCCATGTAATGTCATGTCCTCAGAAATTCATGTTATATACCGTGGATTTATGACATGTCATGTCCCGGGAAATTCATGTCATGTCATGTCCTGAGAAATTCATGCCATGTCATGTCCCCAGAAACTTATGTCATGTCATGTCTTGTCTTGTCCCGAGAAATTCATTTCATGTCATGTCACGGCCCAAGAAATTCATGTCATGTCATGTCCTGAGAAAATCATGTCATTTCATGCCCTGAGAAATTCTAGTCATGTCATGTCATGTCATGTCCCAAGAACGCAGCCATGCCTTGTCGCGAGAAATTCATGTCGTGTCATGTCATGTCCCTAGATATTCATGTACTGTCAACCTTGAGAAATTCATGTCATGTCACGTCCAGAGAAATTCATGTCATGTCATGTCCCCAGAAATTCATATAATGTCATGTCATGTCCCAAGAGAATCATGTCATGTCAAGTCCCGAGAAATTCAAGCCATGTAATGTCCCAAGAAATTCCTGTCATGTCATGTCTTGTCCAGAGAAATTCATGTCATGTTATGTCCCAAGAAATCCATGTCATGTCATGTCCTGCGAAACTGATGACATGTCATGTCGCGAGAAATTCATGTCATATCCCCAGAAATCATGACGCATCATTCCCAAGAAATTCATGTCATGTCATGTCCCGAGAGATTCTTGCCATGTCATGTCATGTCATGTCCCAAGAAATTCATGTCATGTCAAGTCCCGAGAAATTCTAGTCATCTCATTAGCGCATTAATTTATTTCATGTCATGTCCTGAGAAATTCATGTCATGTCATGTCCCTAGAGAGTATTGTCCTGTCATGTCATGTCATGTGCCGAGATATCCATGTCATGTCATGTCCCGTGAAATTCATGTCATGTCATGTCCCGAGAAATTTTTGTCATGTCACGGGAAATTCATTTCATATCCCGAGAATTCATATCATGTCATATAATGTCATGTCATGTCCCAAGAAAATCATGTCATGTCATGTCCCGAGAAATTCATGCCATGTCATGTCCCGAGATATACCTGTCATGTCATGTCTTGTCCAGGGAAATTCATGTCATGTCATGTCCCGAGAAATCCATGTAATGTCATGTCCCCAGAAATTCATGTTATATACCGAGAATTTATGACAAGTCATGTCGCGGGAAATTCATGTCATGTCATGTCCTGAGAAATTCATGCCATGTCATGTCCCCAGAAATTTATGTCATGTCATGTCCTGTCATGTCCCGAGAAATTCATGTCATGTCATGTCTTGAGAAATTCATGTCATGTCATGTACCTACAAATTTATGTCATTGCATGTCATGTCCCGAGAAATTCATGTCATGTCATGTCCCAAGAAATCCATGTAATGTCATGTCCACAGAAATTCATGTTATATACCGAGGATTTATGACATGTCATGTCCCGGGAAATTCATGTCATGTCATGTCCTGAGGAATTCATGTCATGTCATGTCCCAAGAAATTCATGTCATAACATTTCCACAGATAGTCCTCTCATGTCAATTTGCGTCCCGAGAAATTCGGACCATGTCATGACATGTCCCGAGATAGTAATGTCATGTCATGTCGTGAAAAATTCATACCATATCCCGTGAAATCATGACATGTCATGTCCACAGAAATTTATGTCATCTGATATCATGTCCCCTGAAATTCATGTCATATCCCGAGAATTCATGACGTGTCATTCCAGAGAAATTCATGTCATGTCATGTCCTGAGAGATTCTTGTCTTGTCATGTCATGTCATGTGCCAAGAAATTCATATCATGTCATGTCCCGAGAAATGCATGTCATCTCATGTGCCCATTAATTTATGTCATGTCATGTCCTGAGAAATTCATGTCATGTCATGTCCCTAGAGAGTTTTGTCCTGTCATGTCATGTGCCAAGATATTCATGTCATGTCAGGTCCCGAGAAATTCATTTCATGTCATGCTTCGAGAAATTCATGTCATGTCACGAGAAATTCATTTCATATCCAGAGAATTCATATCATGTCATTTCTGGAGATATTCATGTCATGTCATGTCATGCCCCAAGACAATCATGTCATTGTCATGTCCCGAGAAATTCTTGTCATGTCATGTAATGTCATTTCCCAAAAACTCATGTCATGATTTGTCCCAAGAAATACATGTCATGTCCCAAGATATTCATGTCCTGTCAACCCAGAGAAATTCATGTCATGTCATGTCGCGAGAAATTCATATAATGTCATGTCAGGTTCCAAGAAAATCATGTCATGTCATGTCCCGAGAAATTCATGCCATGTCATGTCCCGAGAAATCCATGTAATGTCATGTCCACAGAAATTCACGTTATATACCGAGGATTTATGACATGTCATGTCGCGGGAAATTCACGTCATGTCATGTCCCCAGAAATTCATATAATGTCATGTCATGTCTCAAGAAAATCATTTCATGTGATGTCCCACGAAATTCATGCCAAGTCATGTCATGTCCCAAGAAATCCATGTCATGTCATTTCCACAGATAGTCATCCATGTCAATTCGCGTTCCGAGAAATTCGGACCATGACATGTCATGTCCCGAGATAGTAATGTCATGTCATGTCGTGAAAAATTCATACCATATCCTGTGAATTCATGACATGTCATGTCCACAGAAATGTATGTCATGTGATATCATGTCCCCTGAAATTCATGTCATATCCCAAGAATCCATGACGTGTCATTCCAGAGAAATTCATGTCATGTCATGTCCCGAGAGATTCTTGTCTTGTCATGTCATGTCATGTGCCAAGAAATTCATATCATGTCATGTCCCGAGAAATGCATGTCATCTCATGTGCCCATTAATTTATGTCACGTCATGTCCCAAGAAATTCATTTCATGACCTGCCCCGAGAAATTCATGTCAAGTCACGAGAAATTCATTTCATATCCAGAGAATTCATATCATGTCATTTCCGGATATGTTCATGTCATGTCATGTCATGTCCCGAGAAAATCATGTCGTTGTCATGTCCCGAGAAATTCTTGTCATGTCATGTAATGTCATTTCCCAAAAACTCATGTCATGATTTGTCTCGAGAAATAAATGTCATGTCCCAAGATATTCATGTCCTGTCAAACCAGAGAAATGCATGTCATGTCATGTCGCCAGAAATTCATATAATGTCATGTCATGTCACAAGAAAATCATGTCATGTCATGTCCCGAGAAATTCATGCCATGTCATGTCCCGAGAAATACCTGTCATGTCATGTCTTGTCCAGAGAAATTCATGTCATGTCATGTCCCGAGAAATCGATGTCATTTCATGTCCCCAGAAATTCATGTTATATACCGAGAATTTATGACATGTCATGTCCCGGGAAATTCATGTAATGTCATGTCCTGAGAAATTCATGCCATGTCATGTCCCCAGAAATTTATGTCATGTCATGTCTTGTCATGTCCCGAGAAATTCATTTCATGTCATGTCATGTCCCAAGAAATTCATGTCATGTCATGTCCTGAGATATTCATGTCATGTCATGTACCCACAAATTTTTGTCATGCCATGTCATATCCCAAGAAATTCATGCCATGTCAAGTCCCCAGAAATTCATACCAAATCATGTCCCCAGCAATTTATGTCATGTCATGTCTTGTCATGTCCCGAGAAATTCGTGTCATGTGACAAGAAAATCATTTCATATCCCGAGAATTCATATCATTTCATTTCCGGAGATATTCATGTCATGTCATGTCATGTCCCGAGAAAATCACGTCATTTCATGTCCTGAGAATTTCTAGTCATGTCATGTCATGTCATGTCCTTTGAACTTAGTCATGCCTTGTCGCGAGAAATTCATGTCGTGTCATGTCATGTCCCTAGATATTCATGTCCTGTCAACCATGAGAAATTCATGTCATGTCATGTCCAGAGAAATTCATGACATGTCATGTCCCCAGAAATTCATATAATGTCATGTCATGTCCCAAGAAAATCATGTCATGTCAAGTCCCGAGAAATTCAAGCCATGTCATGTCCCAAGAAATTCCTGTCATGTCATGTCTTGTCCAGAGAAATTCATGTCATGTTATGTCCCAAGAAATTCATGTCATGTCATGTCGCCGAGAAAATCATGTCATTGTCAGGTCCCGAGAAATTCTACTCATGTCCCAAGATATTCATGTCCTGTCAACCCTGAGAAATTCATGTCATGTCATATCCAGAGAAATTCATGTCATGTCATGGCGCGAGAAATTCATATAATGTCATGTCATGTCCCAAGAAAATCATTCCGTGTCATGTCCCGAGAAGTACCTGTCATGTCATGCCCAGAGAAATTCATGTCATGTCAAGTCCTGAGAAATCCATGTAATGTCATGTCCACCGAAATTCATGTTATATACCGAGAATTTATGACATGTCATGTCCCGGGAAATTCATGTCATGTCATGTCCCCAGAAATTCATATAATGTCATGTCATGTCTCAAGAAAATCATGTCATGTCATGTCCCGTGAAATTCATGCCATGTCATGTCATGTCCCAAGAAATTCATGTCATGTCATTTCCACAGATAGTCATCTCATGTCAATTCGCCTCCCGAGAATTTCGGACCATGTCATGTCATGTCACGAGATAGTAATTCCATGTCATGTCGTGAAAACTTCAAACCATATCCCGTGAATTCATGACATGTCATGTCCACAGAAATTTATGTCATGTCATGTCATGTGATGTAATGTCCCCTGAAATTCATGTCATATCCCGAGAATTCATGACATGTCAGTCCAAAGGAAATCATATCGTGTCATGTCCTGAGAGATTCTCGTCTTGTCATGTCATGTCATGTGCCAAGAAATTCACATCATGTCATGTCCCGAGAAAGGCATGTCATCTCATGTGCCCATTAATTTATGTCATGTCATGTCCTGAGAAACTCATGTCATGTCATGTCCCTAGAGAGTATTGAACTGTCATGTCATGTCATGTGCCGAGAGATTCATGTCATGTCATGTCCCGAGAAATTCATGTCATGTCACGAGAAATTCATTTCATATCCAGAGAATTCGTATCATGTCATTTCCGGATATATTCATGTCATGTCATGTCATGTCCCGAGAAAATCATGTCATTGTCATGTCCCGAGAAATTCTAGGCATGTCATGTAATGTCATGTCCCAAGAACTCATGTCATGATTTGTCCCGAGAAATACATGTTATGTCCCAAGATATTCATGTTCTGTCAACCCAGAGAAATGCATGTCATGTCATGTCCCTAGAGAGTATTGTCCTGTCATGTCATGTTATGTGCCGAGATATCCATGTCATGTCATGTCCCGTGAAATTCATGTCATGTCATGTCCCGAGAAATTTTTGTCATGTCACGGGAAATTCATTTCATATCCCAAGAATTCATATCATGTCATATAATGTCATGTCATGTCCCAAGAAAATCATGTCATGTCATGTCCCGAGAAATTCATGCCATGTCATGTCCCGAGATATACCTGTCATGTCATGTCTTGTCCAGGGAAATTCATGTCATGTCATGTCCCGAGAAATCCATGTAATGTCATGTCCCCAGAAATTCATGTCATATACCGAGAATTTATGACAAGTCATGTCGCGGGAAATTCATGTCATGTCATGCCCTGAGAAATTCATGCCATGTCATGTCCCCAGAAATTTATGTCATGTCATGTCCTGTCATGTCCCGAGAAATTCATGTCATGTCATGTCGCGAGAAATTCATGTCATGTCATGTACCTACAAATTTATGTCATTGCATGTCATGTCCCGAGAAATTCATGTCATGTCATGTCCCGAGAAATCCATGTAATGTCATGTCCACAGAAATTCATGTTATATAGCGAGGATTTATGACATGTCATGTCCCGTGAAATTCATGTCATGTCATGTCCCAAGAAATTCATGTCATGTCATTTCCACAGATAGTCATCTCATGTCAATTCGCCTCCCGAGAATTTCGGACCATGTCATGTCATGTCACGAGATAGTAATTCCATGTCATGTCGTGAAAACTTCAAGCCATATCCCGTGAATTCATGACATGTCATGTCCACAGAAATTTATGTCATGTCATGTCATGTGATGTAATGTCCCCTGAAATTCATGTCATATCCCGAGAATTCATGACATGTCAGTCCAAAGGAAATCATATCGTGTCATGTCCTGAGAGATTCTCTTCTTGTCATGTCATGTCATGTGCCAAGAAATTCACATCATGTCATGTCCCGAGAAAGGCATGTCATCTCATGTGCCCATTAATTTATGTCATGACATGTCCTGAGAAACTCATGTCATGTCATGTCCCTAAAGAGTATTGTCCTGTCATGTCATGTCATGTCCCGAGAGATTCATGTCATGTCACGAGAAATTCATTTCATATCCAGAGAATTCATATCATGTCATTTCCGGATATATTCATGTCATGTCATGTCATGTCCCGAGAAAATCATGTCATTGTCATGTCCCGAGAAATTCTAGGCATGTCATGTAATGTCATGTCCCAAGAACTCATGTCATGATTTGTCCCGAGAAATACATGTTATGTCCCAAGATATTCATGTTCTGTCAACCCAGAGAAATGCATGTCATGTCATGTCCCTAGAGAGTATTGTCCTGTCATGTCATGTTATGTGCCGAGATATCCATGTCATGTCATGTCCCGTGAAATTCATGTCATGTCATGTCCCGAGAAATTTTTGTCATGTCACGGGAAATTCATTTCATATCCCAAGAATTCATATCATGTCATATAATGTCATGTCATGTCCCAAGAAAATCATGTCATGTCATGTCCCGAGAAATTCATGCCATGTCATGTCCCGAGATATACCTGTCATGTCATGTCTTGTCCAGGGAAATTCATGTCATGTCATGTCCCGAGAAATCCATGTAATGTCATGTCCCCAGAAATTCATGTCATATACCGAGAATTTATGACAAGTCATGTCGCGGGAAATTCATGTCATGTCATGTCCTGAGAAATTCATGCCATGTCATGTCCCCAGAAATTTATGTCATGTCATGTCCTGTCATGTCCCGAGAAATTCATGTCATGTCATGTCGCGAGAAATTCATGTCATGTCATGTACCTACAAATTTATGTCATTGCATGTCATGTCCCGAGAAATTCATGTCATGTCATGTCCCGAGAAATCCATGTAATGTCATGTCCACAGAAATTCATGTTATATAGCGAGGATTTATGACATGTCATGTCCCGGGAAATTCATGTCATGTCATGTCCCAAGAAATTCATGTCATTACATTTCCACAGATAGTCCTCTCATGTCAATTTGCGTCCCGAGAAATTCGGACCATGTCATGACATGTCCCGAGATAGTAATGTCATGTCATGTCGTGAAAAATTCATACCATATCCCGTGAATTCATGACATGTCATGTCCACAGAAATTTATATCATCTGATATCATGTCCCCTGAAATTCATGTCATATCCCGAGAATTCATGACGTGTCATTCCAGAGAAATTCATGTCATGTCATGTCCTGAGAGATTCTTGTCTTGTCATGTCATGTCATGTGCCAAGAAATTCATATCATGTCATGTCCCGAGAAATGCATGTCATCTCATGTGCCCATTAATTTATGTCATGTCATGTCCCAAGAAATTCATGTCATGTCATGTCCCGAGAAATTCATGTCATGTCATGTCCTGAGAAATTCATGCCATGTCATGTCCCCAGAAATTTATGTCATGTCATGTCTTGTCATGTCCCGAGAAATTCATTTCATGTCATGTCACGTCCCAAGAAATTCATGTCATGTCATGTCCTGAGATATTCATGTCATGTCATGTACCCACAAATTTATGTCATGCCATGTCATATCCCAAGAAATTCATGCCATGTCAAGTCCCCAGAAATTCATACCATGTCATGTCCCCAGCAATTTATGTCATGTCATGTCCTGTCATGTCCCGAGAAATTCATGTCATGTCATGTCATCTCCCCAGAAATTCATGTCATGTCATGTCCCGAGAAATTCATGTCATGTCATGTCCCGAGAACTTTGTGTCATGTGACAAGAAAATCATTTCATATCCCGAGAATTCATATCATTTCATTTCCAGAGATATTCATGTCATGTCATGTCATGTCCCGAGAAAATCACGTCATTTCATGTCCTGAGAATTTCTAGTCATGTCATGTCATGTCATGTCCTTTGAACTCAGTCATGCTTTGTCGCGAGAAATTCATGTCGTGTCATGTCATGTCCCTAGATATTCATGACCTGTCAACCATGAGAAATTGATGTCATGTCATGTCCAGAGAAATTCATGTCATGTCATGTCCCCAGAAATTCATATAATGTCATGTCATGTCCCAAGAAAATCATGTCATGTCAAGTCCCGAGAAATTCAAGCCATGTCATGTCCCAAGAAATTCCTGTCATGTCATGTCTTTTCCAGAGAAATTCATGTCATGTTGTGTCCCAAGAAATCCATGTCATGTCATGTCCCCGAGAAAATCATGTCATTGTCAGGTCCCGAGAAATTCTACTCATGTCCCAAGATATTCATGTCCTGCCAACCCTGAGAAATTCATGTCATGTCATATCCAGAGAAATTCATGTCATGTCATGGCGCGAGAAATTCATATAATGTCATGTCATGTCCCAAGAAAATCATTCCGTGTCATGTCCCGAGAAGTACCTGTCATGTCATGTCCAGAGAAATTCATGTCATGTCAAGTCCCGAGAAATCCATGTAATGTCATGTCCACCGAAATTCATGTTATATACCGAGAATTTATGACATGTCATGTCCCGGGAAATTCATGTCATGTCATGTCCCCAGAAATTCATATAATGTCATGTCATGTCCCAAGAAATTCATGTCATGTCATTTCCACAGATAGTCATCTCATGTCAATTCGCCTCCCGAGAATTTCGGACCATGTCATGTCATGTCACGAGATAGTAATTCCATGTCATGTTGTGAAAACTTCAAACCATATCCCGTGAATTCATGACATGTCATGTCCACAGAAATTTATGTCATGTCATGTCATGTGATGTAATGTCCCCTGAAATTCATGTCATATCCCGAGAATTCATGACATGTCAGTCCATAGGAAATCATATCGTGTCATGTCCTGAGAGATTCTCGTCTTGTCATGTCATGTCATGTGCCAAGAAATTCACATCATGTCATGTCCCGAGAAAGGCATGTCATCTCATGTGCCCATTAATTTATGTCATGACATGTCCTGAGAAACTCATGTCATGTCATGTCCCTAAAGAGTATTGTCCTGTCATGTCATGTCATGTGCCGAGAGATTCATGTCATGTCATGTCCCGAGAAATTCATGTCATGTCACGAGAAATTCATTTCATATCCAGAGAATTCATATCATGTCATTTCCGGATATATTCATGTCATGTCATGACATGTCCCGAGAAAATCATGTCATTGTCATGTCCCGAGAAATTCTAGGCATGTCATGTAATGTCATGTCCCAAGAACTCATGTCATGATTTGTCCCAAGAAATACATGTTATGTCGCAAGATATTCATGTTCTGTCAACCCAGAGAAATTCATGTCATGTCATGTCGCCAGAAATTCATACAATGTCATGTCATGTCCCAAGAAAATCATGTCATGTCATGTCCCGAGAAATTCATGCCATGTCACGTCCCGAGAAATACCTGTCATGTCATGCCTTGTCCAGAGAAATTCATGTCATGTCTTGTCCCGAGAAATCCATGTAATGTCATGTCCTCAGAAATTCATGTTATATACCGTGGATTTATGACATGTCATGTCCCGGGAAATTCATGTCATGTCATGTCCTGAGAAATTCATGCCATGTCATGTCCCCAGAAATTTATGTCACATCATGTCTTGTCATGTCCCGAGGAATTCATTTCATGTCATGTCACGTCCCAAGAAATTCATGTCATGTCATGTCCTGAAATATTCATGTCAAGTCATATACCCACAAATTTATGTCATGCCATGTCATATCCCAAGAAATTCATGCCATGTCAAGTCCCCAGAAATTCATACCATGTCATGTCATGTCCCAAGAAAATCATGTCATGTCAAGTCCCGAGAAATTCATGCCATGTCATGTCCCAAGAAATTCCTGTCATGGCATGTCTTGTCCAGAGAAATTCATGTCATGTTATGTCCCAAGAAATCCATGTCATGTCATGTCCCGAGAAAATCATGTCATTGTCAGGTCCCGAGAAATTCTACTCACGTCCCAAGATATTCATGTCCTGTCTTCCCTGAGAAATTCATGTCATGTCACGAGAAATTCATTTCATATCCAGAGAATTCATATGATGTCATTTCCGGATATATTCATGTCACGTCATGTCATGTCCCGAGAAAATCATGTCATTGTCATGTCCCGAGAAATTCTACTCACGTCCCAAGATATTCATGTCCTGTCTTCCCTGAGAAATTTATGTCATGTCATGTCCAGAGAAATTCATGTCATGTCATAGCGCGAGAAATTCATAAAATGTCATGTCATGTCCCAGGAAAATCATGCCGTGTCATGTCCCGAGAAGTAGCTGTCATGTCATGTCATGTCCAGAGAAATCCATGTAATGTCATGTCCACAGAAATTCATGTTATATACTGAGAATTTATGACATGACACGTCCCGGGAAATTCATGTCATATCATGTCCCCAGAAATTCATATAATGTCACGTCATGTCTCAAGAAAATCATGTCATGTCATGTCCCGTGAAATTCATGCCATGTCATGTCATGTCCCAAGAAATTCATGTCATGTCATTTCCACAGATAGTCATCTCATGGCAATTCGCGTCCCGAGAATTTCGGACCATGTCATGTCATGTCCCGAGATAGTAGTTTTATGCCATGTAGTGAAAAATTCATACCATATCCCGTGAATTCATGACATGTCATGTCCACAGAAATTTATGTCATGTCATGTCATGTGATGTAATGTCCCCTGAAATTCATGTCATATCCCGAGAATTCATGACGTGTCATTCCAAAGAAAATCATATCATGTCATGTCCCGAGAGATTCTTGTCTTGTCATGTCATGTCATGTGCCAAGAAGTTCATATCATGTCATGTCCCGAGAAAGGCATGTCATCTCATGTGCCCATTAATTTATGTCATGTCATGTCCTGAGAAACTCATGTCATGTCATGTCCCTAGAGAGTATTGTCCTGTCATGTCATGTCATGTGCCGAGAGATTCATGTCATGTCAGGTCCCGAGAAATTCATGTCATGTCATGTCCCGAGAAATTCATTTCATATCCAGAGAATTCATATCATGTCATTTCCGGAGATATTCATGTCATGTCATGTCATGTCCCGAGAAAATCATGTCATTGTCATGTCCAGAGAAATTCTAGTCATGTCATGTAATGTCATGTCCCAAAAACTCATGTCATGATTTGTCCCGAGAAATACATGTCATGTCCCAAGATATTCATGTCCTGTCAAACCAGCGAAATGCATGTCATGTCATGTCGCCAGAAATTCATATAATGTCATGTCATGTCCCAAGAAAATCATGTCAAGTCATGTCCCGAGAAATTCATGCCATGTCATGTCCCGAGAAATTCATGTTATATACCGTGGATTTATGACATGTCATGTCCCGGGAAATTCATGTCATGTCATGTCCTGAGAAATTCATGCCATGTCATGTCCCCAGATATTTATGTCGTGTCATGTCTTGTCATGTCCCGAGAAATTCATTTCATGTCATGTCACGTCCCAAGAAATTCATGTCATGTCATGTCCTGAGAAAATCATGTCATTTCATGCCCTGAGAAATTCTAGTCATGTCATGTCATGTCATGTCCCAAGAACGCAGCCATGCCTTGTCGCGAGAAATTCATGTCGTGTCATGTCATGTCCCTAGATATTCATGTCCTGTCAACCGTGAGAAATTCATGTCATGTCACGTCCAGAGAAATTCATGTCATGTCATGTCCCCAGAAATTCATATAATGTCATGTCATGTCCCAAGAGAATCATGTCATGTCAAGTCCTGAGAAATTCAAGCCATGTCATGTCCCAAGAAATTCCTGTCATGTCATGTCTTGTCCAGAGAAATTCATGTCATGTTATGTCCCAAGAAATCCATGTCATGTCATGTCCTGCGAAACTGATGACATGTCATGTCGCGAGAAATTCATGTCATATCCCCAGAAATCATGACGCATCATTCCCAAGAAATTCATGTCATGTCATGTCCCGAGAGATTCTTGCCATGTCATGTCATGTCATGTCCCAAGAAATTCATGTCATGTCAAGTCCCGAGAAATTCTAGTCATCTCATGAGCGCATTAATTTATGTCATGTCATGTCCTGAGAAATTCATGTCATGTCATGTCCCTAGAGAGTATTGTCCTTTCATGTCATGTCATGTGCCGAGAAATTTTTGTCATGTCACGGGAAATTCATTTCATATCCCGAGAATTCATATCATGTCATATAATGTCATGTCATATCCCAAGAAAATCAAGTCATGTCATGTCCCGAGAAATTCATGCCATGTCATGTCCCGAGAAATCCATGTAATGTCATGTCCACAGAAATTCATGTTATATACCGAGGATTTATGACATGTCATGTCCCGGGAAATTCATGTCATGTCATGTCCTGAGGAATTCATGTCATGTCATGTCCCAAGAAATTCATGTCATTACATTTCCACAGATAGTCCTCTCATGTCAATTTGCGTCCCGAGAAATTCGGACCATGTCATGACATGTCCCGAGATAGTAATGTCATGTCATGTCGTGAAAAATTCATACCATATCCCGTGAATTCATGACATGTCATGTCCACAGAAATTTATATCATCTGATATCATGTACCCTGAAATTCATGTCATATCCCGAGAATTCATGACGTGTCATTCCAGAGAAATTCATGTCATGTCATGTCCTGAGAGATTCTTGTCTTGTCATGACATGTCATGTGCCAAGAAATTCATATCATGTCATGTCCCGAGAAATGCATGTCATCTCATGTGCCCATTAATTTATGTCATGTCATGTCCCAAGAAATTCATGTCATGTCATGTCCCGAGAAATTCATGCCATGTCATGTCCTGAGAAATTCATGCCATGTCATGTCCCCAGAAATTTATGTCATGTCATGTCGTGTCATGTCCCGAGAAATTCATTTCATGTCATGTCACATCCCAAGAAATTCATGTCATGTCATGTCCTGAGATATTCATGTCATGTCATGTACCCACAAATTTATGTCATGCCATGTCATATCCCAAGAAATTCATGCCATGTCAAGTCCCGAGAAATTCATACCATGTCATGTCCCCAGCAATTTATGTCATGTCATGTCTTGTCATGCCCCGAGAAATTCATGTCATGTCATGTCATCTCCCCAGAAATTCATGTCATGCCATGTCCCGAGAAATTCATGTCATGTCATGTCCCGAGAAATTCGTGTCATGTGACAAGAAAATCATTTCCTATCCTGAGAATTCATATCATTTCATTTCCGGAGATATTCATGTCATGTCATGTCATGTCCCGAGAAAATCACGTCATTTCATGTCCTGAGAATTTCTAGTCATGTCATGTCATGTCATGTCCTTTGAACTCAGTCATGCCTTGTCGCGAGAAATTCATGTCGTGTCATGTCATGTCCCTAGATATTCATGTCCTGTCAACCATGAGAAATTCATGTCATGTCATGTCCAGAGAAATTCATGTCATGTCATGTCCCCAGAAATTCATATAATGTCATGTCATGTCCCAAGAAAATCATGTCATGTCAAGTCCCGAGAAATTCAAGCCATGTCATGTCCCAAGAAATTCCTGTCATGTCATGTCTTGTCCAGAGAAATTCATGTCATGTTATGTCCCAAGAAATCAATGTCATGTCATGTCCCCGAGAAAATCATGTCATTGTCAGGTCCCGAGAAATTCTACTCATGTCCCAAGATATTCATGTCCTGCCAACCCTGAGAAATTCATGTCATGTCATATCCAGAGAAATTCATGTCATGTCATGGCGCGAGAAATTCATATAATGTCATGTCATGTCCCAAGAAAATCATTCCGTGTCATGTCCCGAGAAGTACCTGTCATGTCATGTCCAGAGAAATTCATGTCATGTCAAGTCCCGAGAAATCCATGTAATGTCATGTCCACCGAAATTCATGTTATATACCGAGAATTTATGACATGTCATGTCCCGGGAAATTCATGTCATGTCATGTCCCCAGAAATTCATATAATGTCATGTCATGTCTCAAGAAAATCATGTCATGTCATGTCCCGTGAAATTCATGCCATGTCATGTCATGTCCCAAGAAATTCATGTCATGTCATTTCCACAGATAGTCATCTCATGTCAATTCGCCTCCCGAGAATTTCGGACTATGTCATTTCATGTCACGAGATAGTAATTCCATGTCATGTCGTGAAAACTTCAAACCATATCCCGTGAATTCATGACATGACATGTCCACAGAAATTTATGTCATGTCATGTCATGTGATGTAATGTCCCCTGAAATTCATGTCATATCCCGAGAATTCATGACATGTCAGTCCAAAGGAAATCATATCGTGTCATGTCCTGAGAGATTCTCGTCTTGTCAAGTCATGTCATGTGCCAAGAAATTCACATCATGTCATGTCCCGAGAAAGGCATGTCATCTCATGTGCCCATTAATTTATGTCATGTCATGTCCTGAGAAACTCATGCCATGTCATGTCCCTAGAGAGTATTGTCCTGTCATGTCATGTCATGTGCCGAGAGATTCATGTCATGTCATGTCCCGAGAAATTCATGTCATGTCACGAGAAATTCATTTCATATCCAGAGAATTCATATCATGTCATTTCCGGATATATTCATGTCATGTCATGTCATGTCCCGAGAAAATCATGTCATTGTCATGTCCCGAGAAATTCTAGGCATGTCATGTAATGTCATGTCCCAAGAACTCATGTCATGATTTGTCCCGAGAAATACATGTTATGTCGCAAGATATTCATGTTCTGTCAACCCAGAGAAATGCATGTCATGTCATGTCGCCAGAAATTCATACAATGTCATGTCATGTCCCAAGAAAATCATGTCATGTCATGTCCCGAGAAATTCATGCCATGTCACGTCCCGAGAAATACCTGTCATGTCATGTCTTGTCCAGAGAAATTCATGTCATGTCATGTCCCGAGAAATCGATGTCATTTCATGTCCCCAGAAATTCATGTTATATCCCGAGAATTTATGACATGTCATGTCCCGGGAAATTCATGTCATGTCATGTCCTGAGGAATTCATGCCATGTCATGTCCCTCGAAATTTATGTCACATCATGTCTTGTCATGTCCCGAGGAATACATTTCAAGTCATGTCACGTCCCAAGAAATTCATGTCATGTCATGTCCTGAAATATTCATGTCATGTCATATACCCACAAATTTATGTCATGCCGTGTCATATCCCAAGAAATTCATGCCATGTCAAGTCCCCAGAAATTCATACCATGTCATGTCATGTCCCAAGAAAATCATGTCATGTCAAGTCCCGGGTAATTCATGCCATGTCACGTCCCAAGAAATTCCTGTCATGGCATGTCTTGTCCAGAGAAATTCATGTCATGTTATGTCCCAAGAAATCCATGTCATGTCATGTCCCGAGAAAATCATGTCATTGTCAGGTCCCGAGAAATTCTACTCACGTCCCAAGATATTCATGTCCTGTCTTCCCTGAGAAATTCATGTCATGTCATGTCCCGAGAAATTCATGTCATGTCACGAGAAATTCATTTCATATCCAGAGAATTCATATCATGTCATTTCCGGATATATTCATGTCATGTCATGTCATGTCCCGAGAAAATCATGTCATTGTCATGTCCCGAGAAATTCTACTCACGTCCCAAGATATTCATGTCGTGTCTTCCCTGAGAAATTTATGTCATGTCATGTCCAGAGAAATTCATGTCATGTCATAGCGCGAGAAATTCATAAAATGTCATGTCATGTCCCAGGAAAATCATGCCGTGTCATGTCCCGAGAAGCAGCTGTCATGTCATGTCATGTCCAGAGAAATCCATGTAATGTCATGTCCACAGAAATTCATGTTATATACTGAGAATTTATGACATGTCACGTCCCGGGAAATTCATGTCATGTCATGTCCCCAGAAATTCATATAATGTCATGTCATGTCTCAAGAAAATCATGTCATGTCATGTCCCGTGAAATTCATGCCATGTCATGTCATGTCCCAAGAAATTCATGTCATGTCATTTCCACAGATAGTCATCTCATGTCAATTCGCGTCCCGAGAATTTTGGACCATGTCATGTCATGTCCCGAGATAGTAATGTCATGCCATGTAGTGAAAAATTCATACCATATCCCGTGAATTCATGGCATGTCATGTCCACAGAAATTTATGTCATGTCATGTCATGTGATGTAATGTCCCCTGAAATTCATGTCATATCCCGAGAATTCAAGACGTGTCATTCAAAAGAAAATCATATCATGTCATGTCCCGAGAGATTCTTGTCTTGTCATGTCATGTCATGTGCCAAGAAGTTCATATCATGTCAAGTCCCGAGAAAGGCATGTCATCTCATGTGCCCATTAATTTATGTCATGTCATGTCCTGAGAAACTCATGTCATGTCATGTCCCTAGAGAGTATTGTCCTGTCATGTCATGTCATGTGCCGAGAGATTCATGTCATGTCAGGTCCCGAGAAATTCATGTCATGTCATGTCCTGAGAAATTCATTTCATATCCAGAGAATTCATATCATGTCATTTCCGGAGATATTCATGTCATGTCATGTCCCGAGAAAATCATGTCATTGTCATGTCCCGAGAAATTCTAGTCATGTCATGTAAGGTCATGTCCCAAAAACTCATGTCATGATTTGTCCCGAGAAATACATGTCATGTCGCAAGATATTCATGTCCTGTCAAACCAGAGAAATGCATGTCATGTCATGTCGCCAGAAATTCATATAATGTCATGTCATGTCCCAAGAAAATCATGTCAAGTCATGTCCCGAGAAATTCATGCCATGTCATGTCCCGAGAAATACCTGTCATGTCATGCCTTGTCCAGAGAAATTCATGTCATGTCTTGTCCCGAGAAATCCATGTAATGTCATGTCCTCAGAAATTCATGTTATATACCGTGGATTTATGACATGTCATGTCCCGGGAAATTCATGTCATGTCATGTCCTGAGAAATTCATGCCATGTCATGTCCTCAGAAATTTATGTCATGTCATGTCTTGTCTTGTCCCGAGAAATTCATTTCATGTCATGTCACGTCCCAAGAAATTCATGTCATGTCATGTCCTGAGAAAATCATGTCATTTCATGCCCTGAGAAATTCTAGTCATGTCATGTCATGTCATGTCCCAAGAATGCAGCCATGCCTTGTCGCGAGAAATTCATGTCGTGTCATGTCATGTCCCTAGATATTCATGTCCTGTCAACCGTGAGAAATTCATGTCATGTCACGTCCAGAGAAATTCATGTCATGTCATGTCCCCAGAAATTCATATAATGTCATGTCATGTCCCAAGAGAATCATGTCATGTCAAGTCCCGAGAAATTCAAGCCATGTCATGTCCCAAGAAATTCCTGTCATGTCATGTCTTGTCCAGAGAAATTCATGTCATGTTATGTCCCAAGAAATCCATGTCATGTCATGTCCTGCGAAACTGATGACATGTCATGTCGCGAGAAATTCATGTCATATCCCCAGAAATCATGACGCATCATTCCCAAGAAATTCATGTCATGTCATGTCCCGAGAGATTCTTGCCATGTCATGTCATGTCATGTCCCAAGAAATTCATGTCATGTCAAGTCCCGAGAAATTCTAGTCATCTCATTAGCGCATTAATTTATGTCATGTCATGTCCTGAGAAATTCATGTCATGTCATGTCCCTAGAGAGTATTGTCCTGTCATGTCATGTCATGTGCCGAGATATCCATGTCATGTCATGTCCCGTGAAATTCATGTCATGTCATGTCCCGAGAAATTTTTGTCATGTCACCGGAAATTCATTTCATATCCCGAGAATTCATATCATGTCATATGATGTCATGTCATGTCCCAAGAAAATCATGTCATGTCATGTCCCGAGAAATTCATGCCATGTCATGTCCCGAGATATACCTGTCATGTCATGTCTTGTCCAGGGAAATTCATGTCATGTCATGTCCCGAGAAATCCATGTAATGTCATGTCCCCAGAAATTCATGTTATATACCGAGAATTTATGACAAGTCATGTCGCGGGAAATTCATGTCATGTCATGTCCTGAGAAATTCATGCCATGTCATGTCCCCAGAAATTTATGTCATGTCATGTCCTGTCATGTCCCAAGAAATTCATGTCATGTCATGTCGCGAGAAATTCATGTCATGTCATGTACCCACAAATGTATGTCCTTGCATGTCATGTCCCAAGAAATTCATGTCATGTCATGTCCCGAGAAATCCATGTAATGTCATGTCCACAGAAATTCATGTTATATACCGAGGATTTATGACATGTCATGTCCCGGGAAATTCATGTCATGTCATGTCCTGAGGAATTCATGTCATGTCATGTCCCAAGAAATTCATGTCATTACATTTCCACAGATAGTCCTCTCATGTCAATTTGCGTCCCGAGAAATTCGGACCATGTCATGACATGTCCCGAGATAGTAATGTCATGTCATGTCGTGAAAAATCCATACCATATCCCGTGAATTCATGACATGTCGTCCACAGAAATTTATGTCATCTGATGTCAAGTCCCCTGAAATTCATGTCATATCCCGAGAATTCATGACGTGTCATTCCAGAGAAATTCATGTCATGTCATGTCCTGAGAGATTCTTGTCTTGTCATGTCATGTCATGTGCCAAGAAATTCATATCATGTCATGTCCCGAGAAATGCATGTCATCTCATGTGCCCATTAATTTATGTCATGTCATGTCCTGAGAAATTCATGTCATGTCATGTCCCTAGAGAGTATTGTCCTGTCATGTCATGTGCCAAGAGATTCATGTCATGTCATGTCCCGAGAAATTCATTTCTTGTCATGCTTCGAGAAATTCATGTCATGTCACGAGAAATTCATTTCATATCCAGAGAATTCATATCATGTCATTTCTGGAGATATTCATGTCATGTCATGTCATGCCCCGAGACAATCATGTCATTGTCATGTCCCGAGAAATTCTTGTCATGTCATGTAATGTCATGTCCCAAAAACTCATGTCATGATTTGTCCCGAGAAATACATGTCATGTCCCAAGATATTCATGTCCTGTCAACCCAGAGAAATTCATGTCATGTCATGTCGCGAGAAATTCTTATAATGTCATGTCATGTCCCAAGAAAATCATGTCATGTCATGTCCCGAGAAATTCATGCCATGTCATGTCCCGAGAAATACCTGTCATGTCATTTCTTGTCCAGAGAAATTCATGTCATGTCATGTCCCGAGAAATCCATGTAATGTCATGTCCACAGAAATTCACGTTATATACCGAGGATTTATGACATGTCATGTCCCGGGAAATTCATGTCATGTCATGTCCCCAGAAATTCATATAATGTCATGTCATGTCTCAAGAAAATCATTTCATGTGATGTCCCGCGAAATTCCTGCCATGTCATGTCATGTCCCAAGAAAATCATGTCATGTCATTTCAACAGATAGTCATCTCATGTCAATTCGCCTCCCTAGAAATTCGGACCATGTCATGTCATGTCCCGAGAAAATCATGTCGTTGTCATGTCCGGAGAAATTCTTGTCATGTCATGTAATGTCATTTCCCAAAAACTCATGTCATGATTTGTCTCGAGAAAAACATGTCATGTCCTAAGATATTCATGTCCTGTCAAACCAGAGAAATGCATGTCATGTCATGTCGCCAGAAATTCATATAATGTCATGTCATGTCCCAAGAAAATCATGTCATGTCATGTCCCGAGAAATTCATGCCATGTCATGTCCCGAGAAATACCTGTCATGTCATGTCTTGTCCAGAGAAATTCATGTCATGTCATGTCCCGAGAAATCCATGTAATGTCATGTCCCCAGAATTTCATGTTATATACCGAGAATTTATGACATGTCATGTCCCGGGAAATTCATGTCATGTCATGTCCTGAGAAATTCATGCCATGTCATGTCCCCAGAAATTTATGTCATGTCATGTCTTGTCATGTCCCGAGAAATTCATTTCATGTCATGTCACGTCCCAAGAAATTCATGTCATGTCATGTCCTGAGATATTCATGTCATGTCATGTACCCACAAATTTATGTCATGCCATGTCATATCCCAAGAAATTCATGCCATGTCAAGTCCCCAGAAATTCATACCATGTCATGTCCCCAGCAATTTATGTCATGTCATGTCTTGTCATGTCCCGAGAAATTCATGTCATGTCATGTCATCTCCCCAGAAATTCATGTCATGTCATGTCCCGAGAAATTCATGTCATGTCATGTCCCGCGAAATTCGTGTCATGTGACAAGAAATTCATTTCATATCCCGAGAATTCATATCATTTCATTTCCGGAGATATTCATGTCATGTCATGTCATGTCCCGAGAAAATCACGTCATTTCATGTCCTGAGAATTTCTAGTCATGTCATGTCATGTCATGTCCTTAGAACTCAGTCATGCCTTGTCGCGAGAAATTCATGTCGTGTCATGTCATGTCCCTAGATATTCATGTCCTGTCAACCATGATAAATTCATGTCATGTCATGTCCAGAGAAATTCATGTCATGTCATGTCCCCAGAAATTCATATAATGTCATGTCATGTCCCAAGAAAATCATGTCATGTCAAGTCCCGAGAAATTCAAGCCATGTCATGTCCCAAGAAATTCCTGTCATGTCATGTCTTGTCCAGAGAAATTCATGTCATGTTATGTCCCAAGAAATCCATGTCATGTCATGTCCCCGAGAAAATCATGTCATTGTCAGGTCCCGAGAAATTCTACTCATGTCCCAAGATATTCATGTCCTGCCAACCCTGAGAAATTCATGTCATGTCATATCCAGAGAAATTCATGTCATGTCATGGCACGAGAAATTCATATAATGTCATGTCATGTCCCAAGAAAATCATTCCGTGTCATGTCCCGAGAAGTACCTGTCATGTCATGTCCAGAGAAATTCATGTCATGTCAAGTCCCGAGAAATCCATGTAAGGTCATGTCATGTCCCGAGAAATTCATGTCAAATCTCGAGAATTCATGACATGTCGTGTCCCGAGAAAGTCACGTCATATCCTGAGAAATTCAAGAGTTGTCATGTCCGCAGAAAATCATGTCATATCTCAAAATTCATGACATGTCATGTCCCAAGAAATTTATGACAAGTCATTCCCGAGAAATTCATGTCATGGCATGTCCCAAGCAATTCTTTTCATGTCATGTCATGTCATGTGCCAAGAAATTCATGTCATGTCTTGTCCCGAGAAATTCATGCCATGTCATGTCCCGAGAAATTCATGTCATGTCATGTCCTGAGAAATTCATGTCATGTCATGTCTTGTCCAGAGAAATTCATTTCATCTCATGTACCCATTAATTGATGTCATGTCATGTCCCAAGAAATTCAACTCATGTCATGTCGTGTCCCAAGAAATTCATGTCATGTCATTTCCACAGATAAATATCTCATGTCAATTCTTGTCCCGAGAAATTCAGATCATGTCATGTCATGTCCGGAGATAGTAATGTCATGTCATGTTGTGAAAAATTCATCTCATATTCCGGGAATTCATGACATCTCATGTCCTGAGAAATTCATGTTATGTCATGTCCCGAGAATTTCGTGTCATATCCCGAGAATTCATGACATGTAATGTCCCAAGATATTCATGTGACGCCATGTCTTGAGAAATTCAGAAGATGTCATGTGCGCAGAAATTCATGTCATATGTCGAGGATTCATGACATGACATGTCCAAAGAAATTCATGTCGTGTCATGTCCCGAGAAAATCATTTCATACCATGTAGCGAGAAATTCATCTCATATCCAAAGAATTCATGACAAGTCACTCCTGAGAAATTCATGTCATGTCATGTCCCGAGAAATTCATGCCATGTCATGTCCCAAGAAATTCCTGTCATGTCATTTCTTGTCCAGAGAAATTCATGTCATGTTATGTCCCAAGAAATCCATGTCATGTCATGTCCCGAGAAAATCATGTCATTGTCATGTCCCGAGAAATTCTAGTCAAGTCCCAAGACATTCATGTCCTGTCAACCCTGAGAAATTCAAGTCATGTCATGTCCAGAGAAATTCATGTCATGTCATGTCGCCAGGAATTCATATGATGTTTTGTCATGTCCCAAGAAAATAATGTCATGTCATGTCGCGAGAAATTCATGCCGTCTCATGTCCCGAGAAGTACCTGTCAGGTCAGGTCCAGAGAAATTCATGTCATGTCATGTCCCGAGAAATCCATGTAATGTCATGTCCACAGAAATTCATGTTATATACCGAGAATTTATGACATGTCATGTCCTGGGAAATTCATGTCATGTCATGTCCTGAGAACTTCCTGCCATGTCATGTCCCCAGAAATTTATGTCAAGTCATGTCTTGTCATGTCCCGAGAAATTCATTTCATGTCATGTCACGCCCGTAGAAATTCATGTCATGGCATGTCCTGAGATATTCATGTCATGTCATGTACCCACAAATTTATGTCATGCCATGTCATATCCCAAGAAATTCATGCCATGTCAAACCCCAGAAATTCATACCATGTCATGTCCCCAGCAATTTATGTCATGTCGTGTCATGTCCCGAGAAATTCATTTCATACCATGTAGCGAGAAATTCATCTCATATCCAAAGAATTCATGACAAGTCACTCCTGAGAAATTCATGTCATGTCATGTCCCGAGAAATTCATGCCATGTCATGTCCCAAGAAATTCCTGTCATGTCATTTCTTGTCCAGAGAAATTCATGTCATGTTATGTCCCAAGAAATCCATGTCATGTCATGTCCCGAGAAAATCATGTCATTGTCATGTCCCGAGAAATTCTAGTCAAGTCCCAAGATATTCATGTCCTGTCAACCCTGAGAAATTCAAGTCATGGCATGTCCAGAGAAATTCATGTCATGTCATGTCGCCAGGAATTCATATGATGTTTTGTCATGACCCAAGAAAATAATGTCATGTCATGTCGCGAGAAATTCATGCCGTCTCATGTCCCGAGAAGTACCTGTCAGGTCAGGTCCAGAGAAATTCATGTCATGTCATGTCCCGAGAAATCCATGTAATGTCATGTCCCCAGAAATTCATGTTATATACCGAGAATTTATGACATGTCATGTCCCGGGAAATTCATGTGATGTCATGTCCTGAGAAATTCGTGCCATGTCATGTCCCCAGAAATTTATGTCATGTCATGTCTTGTCATGTCCCGAGAAATTCATTTCATGTCATGTCACGTCCCAAGAAATTCATGTCATGTCATGTCCTGAGATATTCATGTCATGTCATGTACCCACAAATTTATGTCATGCCATGTCATATCCCAAGAAATTCATGCCATGTCAAGTCCCCAGAAATTCATACCATGTCATGTCCCCAGCAATTTATGTCATGTCATGTCTTGTCATGTCCCGAGAAATTCATGTCATGTCATGTCATCTCCCCAGAAATTCATGTCATGTCATGTCCCGAGAAAATCATGTCATTTCATGTCCTGAGAATTTCTAGTCATGTCATGTCATGTCATGTCCTTTGAACTCAGTCATGCCTTGTTGCGAGAAATTCATGTCGTGTCATGTCATGTCCCTAGATATTCATGTCCTGTCAACCATGAGAAATTCATGTCATGTCATGTCCAGAGAAATTCATGTCATGTCATGTCCCCAGAAATTCATATAATGTCATGTCATGTCCCAAGAAAATCATGTCATGTCAAGTCCCGAGAAATTCAAGCCATGTCATGTCCCAAGAAATTCCTGTCATGTCATGTCTTATCCAGAGAAATTCATGTCATGTTATTTCCCAAGAAATCCATGTCATGTCATGTCCCGAGAAAATCATGTCATTGTCAGGTCCCGAGAAATTCTACTCATGTCCCAAGATATTCATGTCCTGCCAACCCTGAGAAGTTCATGACATGTCATATCCAGAGAAATTCATGTCATGTCATGGCGCGAGAAAATCATATAATGTCATGTCATGTCCCAGGAAAATCATTCCGTGTCATGTCCCGAGAAGTACCTGTCATGTCATGTCCAGAGAAATTCATGTCATGTCAAGTCCCGAGAAATCCATGTAATGTCATGTCCACCGAAATTCATGTTATATACCGAGAATTTATGACATGTCATGTCCCGGGAAATTCATGTCATGTCATGTCCCCAGAAATTCATATAATGTCATGTCATGTCTCAAGAAAATCATGTCATGTCATGTCCCGCAAAATTCATGCCATGTCATGTCACGTCCCAAGAAATTCATGTCATGTCATTTCCACAGATAGTCATCTCATGTCAATTCGCCTCCCGAGAATTTCGGACCATGTCATGTCATGTCACGAGATAGTAATTCCATGTCATGTCGTGAAAACTTCAAACCATATCCCGTGAATTCATGACATGTCATGTCCACAGAAATTTATGTCATGTCATGTCATGTGATGTAATGCCCCCTGAAATTCATGTCATATCCTAAGAATTCATGACGTGTCAGTCCAAAGGAAATCATATCGTGTCATGTCCCGAGAGATTCTCGCCTTGTCATGTCATGTCATGTGCCAAGAAATTCACATCATGTCATGTCCAGAGAAAGGCATGTCATCTCATGTGCCCATTAATTTATGTCATGTCATGTCCTGAAAAACTCATGTCATGTCATGTCCCTAGAGAGTATTGTCCTGTCATGTCATGTCATGTGCCGAGAGATTCATGTCATGTCATGTCCCGAGAAAATCATGTCATGTCATGTCACGAGAAATTCATTTCATATCCAGAGAATTCATATCATGCCATTTCTGGAGATATTCATGTCATGTCATGTCATGTCCCGAGAAAATCATGTCATTGTCATGTCCCGAGAAATTCTAGTCATGTCATGTAATGTCATGTCCCAAAAACTCATGTCATGATTTGTCCCGAGAAATACATGTCATGTCCCAAGATATTCATGACCTGTCAAACCAGAGAAATGCATGTCATGTCATGTCGCCAGAAATTCATATAATGTCATGTCATGTCCCAAGAAAATCATGTCATGTCATGTCCCGAGAAATGCATGCCATGTCATGTCCCAAGAAATACCTGTCATGTCACGTCTTGTCCAGAGAAATTCATGTCATGTCATGTCCCGAGAAATCCATGTAATGTCATGTCCTCAGAAATTCATGTTATATACCGAGGATTTATGACATGTCATGTCCCAGTAAATTCATGTCATGTCATGTCCTGAGAAAGTCATGCCATGTCATGTCCTCAGAAATTTATGTCATGTCATGTCTTGTCATGTCCCGAGAAATTCATTTCATGTCGTGTCCCGAGAAGTACCTGTCATGTCATGTCCAGAGAAATTCATGTCATGTCAAGTCCCGAGAAATCCATGTAATGTCATGTCCACCGAAATTCATGTTATGTACCGAGAATTTATGACATGTCATGTCCCAGGAAATTCATGTCATGTCATGTCCCCAGAATTTCATATAATGTCATGTCATGTCTCAAGAAAATCATGTCATGTCATGTCCCAAGAAATTCATGTCATGTCATTTCCACAGATAGTCATCTCATGTCAATTCGCCTCCCGAGAATTTCGGACCATGTCATGTCATGTCCCGAGATAGTAATTCCATGTCATGTCGTGAAAACTTCAAACCATATCCCGTGAATTCATGACATGTCATGTCCACAGAAATTTATGTCATGTCATGTCATGTGATGTAATGTCCCCTGAAATTCATGTCATATCCTGAGAATTCATGACGTGTCAGTCCAAAGGAAATCATATCGTGTCATGTCCCGAGAGATTCTCGTCTTGTCATGTCATGTCATGTGCCAAGAAATTCACATCATGTCACGTCCCGAGAAAGGCCCATGTGCCCATTAATTTATGTCATGTCATGTCCTGAGAAACTCATGTCATGTCATGTCTTGTCCAGAGAAATTCATGTCATGTCTTCTCCCGAGAAATCCATGTAATGTCATGTCCTCAGAAATTCATGTTATATACCGAGAATTTATGACATGTCATGTCCCGGTAAATTCATGTCATGTCATGTCCTGAGAAATTCATGCCATGTCATGTCCTCAGAAATTTATGTCATGTCATGTCTTGTCATGTCCCGAGAAATTCATTTCTTGTCATGTCACATCCCAAGAAATCCATGTCATGTCATGTCCTGAGAAACTGATGACATGTCATGTCGCGAGAAATTCATGTCATATCCCCAAAATTCATGACGCATCATTCCCAAGAAATTCATGTCGTTTCATGCCCCGAGAAAGCCATGTAATGTCATGTCTACAGAAATTCATGTTATATACCGAGGATTTATTACATGTCATGTCCCGGGAAATTCATGGCATGTCATGTCCCCAGAAATTCATATAATGTCATGTCATGTCTCAAGAAAATCATTTCATGTCATGTCCCGCGAAATTCATGCCGTGTCATGTCATGTCCCAAGAAATACATGTCATGTCATTTCCACAGATAGTCATCTCATGTCAATTCGCCTCCCGAGAAATTCGGACCATGTCATGTCATGTCCCGAGATAGTAATGTCATGTCATGTCGTGAAAAATTCATACCATATCCTGTGAATTCATGACATGTCATGTCCACAGAAATGTATGTCATGTGATGTCATATCCCCTGAAATTCATGTCATATCCCAAGAATTCATGACGTGTCATTCCAGAGAAATTCATGTCATGTCATGTCCCGAGAGATTCTTGTCTTGTCATGTCATGTCATGTGCCAAGCAATTCATATCATGTCATGTCCCGAGAAATGCATGTCATCTCATGCGCCCATTAATTTATGTCATGTCATGTCCTGAGAAATTCATGTCATGTCATGTCCCTAGAGAGTATTGTCCTGTCATGTCATGTCATGTGCCGAGAGATTCATGTCATGTCATGTCCCAAGAAATTCATTTCATGTCCTGCCCCGAGAAATTCATGTCATGTCACGAGAAATTCATTTCATATCCAGAGAATTCATATCATGTCATTTCCGGAGATATTCATGTCATGTCATGTCATGTCCCGAGAAAATCATGTCATTGTCATGTCCCGAGAAATTCTTTTCATGTCATGCAATGTCATTTCCCAAAAACTCATGTCATGATTTGTCCCGACAAATACATGTCATGTCCCAAGATATTCATGTCCTGTCAAAACAGAGAAATGCATGTCATGTCATGTCGACAGAAATTCATATAATGTCATGTCATGTCACAAGAAAATCATGTCATGTCATGTCCCGAGAAATTCATGCCATGTTATGTCCCGAGAAATACCTGTCATGTCATATCTTATCCAGAGAAATTCATGTCATGTCATGTCCCGAGAAATCCCTGTAATGTCATGTCCCCAGAAATTCATGTTATATACCGAGAATTTATGACATGACATGTCCCGGGAAATTCATGTCATGTCGTGTCCCCAGAAATTCATGTCATGTCATGTCCTGAGAAATTCATGCCATTTCATGTCCCAAGAAATTCCTGTCATGTCATGTCTTGTCCAGAGAAATTCATGTCATGTTATGTCCCAAGAAATCCATGTCATGTTATGTCCCGAGAAAATCATGTTATTGTCATGTCCCGAGAAATTCTAGTCAACTCCCAAGATATTCATGTCCTGTCAACCCTGAGAAATTCAAGTCATGTCATGTCCAGAGAAATTCATATCATGTCATGTCGCCAGGAATTCATAGAATGTTTTGTCATGTCCCAAGAAAATCTTGTCATGTCATGTCCCGAGAAATTCATGCCGTCTCATGTCCCGAGAAGTACCTGTCAGGTCAGGTCCAGAGAAATTCATGTCATGTCATGTCCCGAGAAATCCATGTAATGTCATGTCCACAGAAATTCATGTTATATACCGAGAATTTATGACATGTCATGTCCCGGGAAATTCATGTCATGTCAAATCCCCAGAAATTCATATAATGTCATGTCATGTCTCAAGAAAATCATTTCATGTCATGTCCCGCGAAATTCATGCCATGTCATGTCATGTCCCAAGAAATTCATGTCATTACATTTCCACAGATAGTCATCTCATGTCAATTTGCGTCCCGAGAAATTCGGACCATGTCATGTCATGTCCCGAGATAGTAATGTCATGTCTTGTCGTGAAAAATTCATACCATATCCCGTGAATTCATGACATGTCACGTCCAAAGAAATTTATGTCATGTGATGTCATGTCCCCTGAAATTCATGTCATGTCCCGAGAAATCCATGTAATGTCATGTCCACAGAAATTCATGTTATATACCGAGAATTTATGACATGTCATGTCCCATGAAATTCATGTCATGTCATGTCCCCAGAAATTCATATAATGTCATGTCATGTCTCTAGAAAATCATTTCATGTCATGTCCCGCGAAATTCATGCCATGTCATGTCATGTCCCAAGAAATTCATGTCATGACATTTCCACAGATAGTCATCTCATGTCAATTTGCGTCCCGAGAAATTCGGACCATGTCATGACATGTCCTGAGATAGTAATGTCATGTCATGTCGTGAAAAATTCATACCATATCCGGTGAATTCAGGACATGTCGTCCACAGAAATTTATGTCATCTGATGTCATGTCCCCGAAATTCATGTCATATCCCGAGAATTCATGACGTGTCATTCCAGAGAAATTCATGTCATGTCATGTCCCGAGAGATTCTTGTCTTGTCATGTCATGTCATGTGCCAAGAAATTCATATCATGTCATGTCCCGAGAAATGCATGTCATCTCATGTGCCCATTAATTCATGTCATGTCATGTCCTGAGAAATTCATGTCATGTCATGTCCCTAGAGAGTATTGTCCTGTCATGTCATGTCATGTGCCGAGAGATTCATGTCATGTCATGTCCCGAGAAATTCATGTCAAGTCACGAGAAATTCATTTCATATCCAGAGAATTCATATCATGTCATTTCTGGAGATATTCATGTCATGTCATGTCATGCCCCGAGACAATCATGTCATTGTCATGTCCCGAGAAATTCTTGTTATGTCATGTAATGTCATTTCCCAAAAACTCATGTCATGATTTGTCCCGAGAAATACATGTCATGTCCCAAGATATTCATGTCCTGTCAACCCAGAGAAATTCATGTCATGTCATGTTAACAGAAATTCATATAATGTCATGTCATGTCCCAAGAAAATCATGTCATGTCATGTGTCAAGAAATTCATGCCATTTCATGTCCCGAGAAATACCTGTCATGTCATGTCTTGTCCAGAGAAATTCATGTCATGTCATGTCCCGAGAAATCCATGTAATGTCATGTCCACAGAAATTCATGTTATATACCCAGGATTTATTACATGTCATGTCCCAGGAAATTCATATAATGTCATGTCCCCAGAGATTCATATAATGACATGTCATGTCTCAAGAAAATCATTTCATGTGATGTACCGCCAAATTCCTGCCATGTCATTTCCACAGATAGTCATCTCATGTCAATTCGCCTCCCGAGAAATTCAGAACATGTCATGTCATGTCCCGAGATAGTAATGTCATGTCATGTCGTGAAAAATTCATACCATATCCTGTGAATTCATGACATGTCATGTCCACAGAAATGTATGTCATGTGATGTCATATCCCCTGAAATTCATGTCATATCCCAAGGATTCATGACGTGTCAGTCCAGAGAAATTCATGTCATGTCCCGAGAGATTCTTGTCTTGTCATGTCATGTCATGTGCCAAGAAATTCATATCATGTCATGTCCTGAGAAATGCATGTCATCTCATGTGCCCATTAATTTATGTCATGTCATGTCCTGAGAAATTCATGTCATGTCATGTCCCTAGAGAGTATTGTCCTGTCATGTCATGTCATGTGCCGAGAGATTCATGTCATGTCATGTCCCAAGAAATTCATTTCATGACATGTCACGAGAAATTCATTTCATATCCAGAGAATTCATATCATGTCATTTCCGGAGATATTCATGTCATGTCATGTCATGTCCCGAGAAAATCATGTGGTTGTCACGAGAAATTCATTTCATATCCAGAGAATTCATATCATGTCATTTCCGGAGATATTCATGTCATGTCATGTCACGTCCCGAGAAAATCATGTCGTTGTCATGTCCCAAGAAATTCCTGTCATGTCATGTAATGTCATTTCCCAAAAACTCATGTCATGATTTGTCCCGAGAAATACATGTCATGTCCCAAGATATTCATGTCCTGTCAACCCGGAGAAATTCATATCATGTCATGTCGCCAGAAATTCATATAATGTCATGTCATGTCCCAAGGAAATCATGTCGTCATGTCCCGAGAAATTCATGCCATGTCATGTCCCGAGAAATACCTGTCATGTCATGTCTTGTCCAGAGAAATTCATGTCATGTCATGTCCTGAGAAATCCATGTAATGTCATGTCCCCAGAAATTCATGTTATATACCGAGAATTTATGACATGTCATGTCCCGGGAAATTCATATAATGTCATGTCCCCAGAAATTCATGTTATATACCGAGAATTTAGGACATGTCATGTCCCGGGAAATTCATGTCATGTCATGTCCTGAGAAATTCATGCCATGTCATGTCCCCAGAAATTTATGTCATGTCATGTCTTGTCATGTCCCGAGAAATTCATTTCATGTCATGTCACGTCCCAAGAAATTCCTGTCATGTCATGTCTTGTCCAGTGAAATTCATGTCATGTTATGTCGCAAGAAATCCATGTTATGTCATGTCCCGAGAAAATCAGGTCATTGTCATGTCCCGAGAAATTCTAGTCAACTCCCAAGATATTCATGTCCTGTCAACCTTGAGAAATTCAAGTCATGTCATGTCCAGAGAAATTCATGTCATGTCATGTCGCCAGGATTCATAGAATGTTTTGTCATGTCCCAAGAAAATCTTGTCATGTCATGTCCCGAGAAATTCATGCCGTCTCATGTCCCGAGAAGTACCTGTCAGGTCAGGTCCAGAGAAATTCATGTCATGTCATGTCCCGAGAAATCCATGTAATGTCATGTCCACAGAAATTCATGTTATATACCGAGAATTTATGACATGTCATGTCCTGGGAAATTCATGTCATGTCATGTCCCCAGAAATTCATATAATGTCATGTCATGTCCCAAGAAAATCATGTCATGTCAAGTCCCGAGAAATTCAAGCCATGTCATGTCCCAAGAAATTCCTGTCATGTCATGTCTTATCCAGAGAAATTCATGTCATGTTATTTCCCAAGAAATCCATGTCATGTCATGTCCCGAGAAAATCATGTCATTGTCAGGTCCCGAGAAATTCTACTCATGTCCCAAGATATTCATGTCCTGCCAACCCTGAGAAGTTCATGACATGTCATATCCAGAGAAATTCATGTCATGTCATGGCGCGAGAAAATCATATAATGTCATGTCATGTCCCAGGAAAATCATTCCGTGTCATGTCCCGAGAAGTACCTGTCATGTCATGTCCAGAGAAATTCATGTCATGTCAAGTCCCGAGAAATCCATGTAATGTCATGTCCACCGAAATTCATGTTATATACCGAGAATTTATGACATGTCATGTCCCGGGAAATTCATGTCATGTCATGTCCCCAGAAATTCATATAATGTCATGTCATGTCTCAAGAAAATCATGTCATGTCATGTCCCGCAAAATTCATGCCATGTCATGTCACGTCCCAAGAAATTCATGTCATGTCATTTCCACAGATAGTCATCTCATGTCAATTCGCCTCCCGAGAATTTCGGACCATGTCATGTCATGTCACGAGATAGTAATTCCATGTCATGTCGTGAAAACTTCAAACCATATCCCGTGAATTCATGACATGTCATGTCCACAGAAATTTATGTCATGTCATGTCATGTGATGTAATGCCCCCTGAAATTCATGTCATATCCTAAGAATTCATGACGTGTCAGTCCAAAGGAAATCATATCGTGTCATGTCCCGAGAGATTCTCGCCTTGTCATGTCATGTCATGTGCCAAGAAATTCACATCATGTCATGTCCAGAGAAAGGCATGTCATCTCATGTGCCCATTAATTTATGTCATGTCATGTCCTGAAAAACTCATGTCATGTCATGTCCCTAGAGAGTATTGTCCTGTCATGTCATGTCATGTGCCGAGAGATTCATGTCATGTCATGTCCCGAGAAAATCATGTCATGTCATGTCACGAGAAATTCATTTCATATCCAGAGAATTCATATCATGCCATTTCTGGAGATATTCATGTCATGTCATGTCATGTCCCGAGAAAATCATGTCATTGTCATGTCCCGAGAAATTCTAGTCATGTCATGTAATGTCATGTCCCAAAAACTCATGTCATGATTTGTCCCGAGAAATACATGTCATGTCCCAAGATATTCATGACCTGTCAAACCAGAGAAATGCATGTCATGTCATGTCGCCAGAAATTCATATAATGTCATGTCATGTCCCAAGAAAATCATGTCATGTCATGTCCCGAGAAATGCATGCCATGTCATGTCCCAAGAAATACCTGTCATGTCACGTCTTGTCCAGAGAAATTCATGTCATGTCATGTCCCGAGAAATCCATGTAATGTCATGTCCTCAGAAATTCATGTTATATACCGAGGATTTATGACATGTCATGTCCCAGTAAATTCATGTCATGTCATGTCCTGAGAAAGTCATGCCATGTCATGTCCTCAGAAATTTATGTCATGTCATGTCTTGTCATGTCCCGAGAAATTCATTTCATGTCGTGTCCCGAGAAGTACCTGTCATGTCATGTCCAGAGAAATTCATGTCATGTCAAGTCCCGAGAAATCCATGTAATGTCATGTCCACCGAAATTCATGTTATGTACCGAGAATTTATGACATGTCATGTCCCAGGAAATTCATGTCATGTCATGTCCCCAGAATTTCATATAATGTCATGTCATGTCTCAAGAAAATCATGTCATGTCATGTCCCAAGAAATTCATGTCATGTCATTTCCACAGATAGTCATCTCATGTCAATTCGCCTCCCGAGAATTTCGGACCATGTCATGTCATGTCCCGAGATAGTAATTCCATGTCATGTCGTGAAAACTTCAAACCATATCCCGTGAATTCATGACATGTCATGTCCACAGAAATTTATGTCATGTCATGTCATGTGATGTAATGTCCCCTGAAATTCATGTCATATCCTGAGAATTCATGACGTGTCAGTCCAAAGGAAATCATATCGTGTCATGTCCCGAGAGATTCTCGTCTTGTCATGTCATGTCATGTGCCAAGAAATTCACATCATGTCACGTCCCGAGAAAGGCCCATGTGCCCATTAATTTATGTCATGTCATGTCCTGAGAAACTCATGTCATGTCATGTCTTGTCCAGAGAAATTCATGTCATGTCTTCTCCCGAGAAATCCATGTAATGTCATGTCCTCAGAAATTCATGTTATATACCGAGAATTTATGACATGTCATGTCCCGGTAAATTCATGTCATGTCATGTCCTGAGAAATTCATGCCATGTCATGTCCTCAGAAATTTATGTCATGTCATGTCTTGTCATGTCCCGAGAAATTCATTTCTTGTCATGTCACATCCCAAGAAATCCATGTCATGTCATGTCCTGAGAAACTGATGACATGTCATGTCGCGAGAAATTCATGTCATATCCCCAAAATTCATGACGCATCATTCCCAAGAAATTCATGTCGTTTCATGCCCCGAGAAAGCCATGTAATGTCATGTCTACAGAAATTCATGTTATATACCGAGGATTTATTACATGTCATGTCCCGGGAAATTCATGGCATGTCATGTCCCCAGAAATTCATATAATGTCATGTCATGTCTCAAGAAAATCATTTCATGTCATGTCCCGCGAAATTCATGCCGTGTCATGTCATGTCCCAAGAAATACATGTCATGTCATTTCCACAGATAGTCATCTCATGTCAATTCGCCTCCCGAGAAATTCGGACCATGTCATGTCATGTCCCGAGATAGTAATGTCATGTCATGTCGTGAAAAATTCATACCATATCCTGTGAATTCATGACATGTCATGTCCACAGAAATGTATGTCATGTGATGTCATATCCCCTGAAATTCATGTCATATCCCAAGAATTCATGACGTGTCATTCCAGAGAAATTCATGTCATGTCATGTCCCGAGAGATTCTTGTCTTGTCATGTCATGTCATGTGCCAAGCAATTCATATCATGTCATGTCCCGAGAAATGCATGTCATCTCATGCGCCCATTAATTTATGTCATGTCATGTCCTGAGAAATTCATGTCATGTCATGTCCCTAGAGAGTATTGTCCTGTCATGTCATGTCATGTGCCGAGAGATTCATGTCATGTCATGTCCCAAGAAATTCATTTCATGTCCTGCCCCGAGAAATTCATGTCATGTCACGAGAAATTCATTTCATATCCAGAGAATTCATATCATGTCATTTCCGGAGATATTCATGTCATGTCATGTCATGTCCCGAGAAAATCATGTCATTGTCATGTCCCGAGAAATTCTTTTCATGTCATGCAATGTCATTTCCCAAAAACTCATGTCATGATTTGTCCCGACAAATACATGTCATGTCCCAAGATATTCATGTCCTGTCAAAACAGAGAAATGCATGTCATGTCATGTCGACAGAAATTCATATAATGTCATGTCATGTCACAAGAAAATCATGTCATGTCATGTCCCGAGAAATTCATGCCATGTCATGTCCCGAGAAATACCTGTCATGTCATATCTTATCCAGAGAAATTCATGTCATGTCATGTCCCGAGAAATCCCTGTAATGTCATGTCCCCAGAAATTCATGTTATATACCGAGAATTTATGACATGACATGTCCCGGGAAATTCATGTCATGTCGTGTCCCCAGAAATTCATGTCATGTCATGTCCTGAGAAATTCATGCCATTTCATGTCCCAAGAAATTCCTGTCATGTCATGTCTTGTCCAGAGAAATTCATGTCATGTTATGTCCCAAGAAATCCATGTCATGTTATGTCCCGAGAAAATCATGTTATTGTCATGTCCCGAGAAATTCTAGTCAACTCCCAAGATATTCATGTCCTGTCAACCCTGAGAAATTCAAGTCATGTCATGTCCAGAGAAATTCATATCATGTCATGTCGCCAGGAATTCATAGAATGTTTTGTCATGTCCCAAGAAAATCTTGTCATGTCATGTCCCGAGAAATTCATGCCGTCTCATGTCCCGAGAAGTACCTGTCAGGTCAGGTCCAGAGAAATTCATGTCATGTCATGTCCCGAGAAATCCATGTAATGTCATGTCCACAGAAATTCATGTTATATACCGAGAATTTATGACATGTCATGTCCCGGGAAATTCATGTCATGTCAAATCCCCAGAAATTCATATAATGTCATGTCATGTCTCAAGAAAATCATTTCATGTCATGTCCCGCGAAATTCATGCCATGTCATGTCATGTCCCAAGAAATTCATGTCATTACATTTCCACAGATAGTCATCTCATGTCAATTTGCGTCCCGAGAAATTCGGACCATGTCATGTCATGTCCCGAGATAGTAATGTCATGTCTTGTCGTGAAAAATTCATACCATATCCCGTGAATTCATGACATGTCACGTCCAAAGAAATTTATGTCATGTGATGTCATGTCCCCTGAAATTCATGTCATGTCCCGAGAAATCCATGTAATGTCATGTCCACAGAAATTCATGTTATATACCGAGAATTTATGACATGTCATGTCCCATGAAATTCATGTCATGTCATGTCCCCAGAAATTCATATAATGTCATGTCATGTCTCTAGAAAATCATTTCATGTCATGTCCCGCGAAATTCATGCCATGTCATGTCATGTCCCAAGAAATTCATGTCATGACATTTCCACAGATAGTCATCTCATGTCAATTTGCGTCCCGAGAAATTCGGACCATGTCATGACATGTCCTGAGATAGTAATGTCATGTCATGTCGTGAAAAATTCATACCATATCCGGTGAATTCAGGACATGTCGTCCACAGAAATTTATGTCATCTGATGTCATGTCCCCGAAATTCATGTCATATCCCGAGAATTCATGACGTGTCATTCCAGAGAAATTCATGTCATGTCATGTCCCGAGAGATTCTTGTCTTGTCATGTCATGTCATGTGCCAAGAAATTCATATCATGTCATGTCCCGAGAAATGCATGTCATCTCATGTGCCCATTAATTCATGTCATGTCATGTCCTGAGAAATTCATGTCATGTCATGTCCCTAGAGAGTATTGTCCTGTCATGTCATGTCATGTGCCGAGAGATTCATGTCATGTCATGTCCCGAGAAATTCATGTCAAGTCACGAGAAATTCATTTCATATCCAGAGAATTCATATCATGTCATTTCCGGAGATATTCATGTCATGTCATGTCACGTCCCGAGAAAATCATGTCGTTGTCATGTCCCAAGAAATTCCTGTCATGTCATGTAATGTCATTTCCCAAAAACTCATGTCATGATTTGTCCCGAGAAATACATGTCATGTCCCAAGATATTCATGTCCTGTCAACCCGGAGAAATTCATATCATGTCATGTCGCCAGAAATTCATATAATGTCATGTCATGTCCCAAGGAAATCATGTCGTCATGTCCCGAGAAATTCATGCCATGTCATGTCCCGAGAAATACCTGTCATGTCATGTCTTGTCCAGAGAAATTCATGTCATGTCATGTCCTGAGAAATCCATGTAATGTCATGTCCCCAGAAATTCATGTTATATACCGAGAATTTATGACATGTCATGTCCCGGGAAATTCATATAATGTCATGTCCCCAGAAATTCATGTTATATACCGAGAATTTAGGACATGTCATGTCCCGGGAAATTCATGTCATGTCATGTCCTGAGAAATTCATGCCATGTCATGTCCCCAGAAATTTATGTCATGTCATGTCTTGTCATGTCCCGAGAAATTCATTTCATGTCATGTCACGTCCCAAGAAATTCCTGTCATGTCATGTCTTGTCCAGTGAAATTCATGTCATGTTATGTCGCAAGAAATCCATGTTATGTCATGTCCCGAGAAAATCAGGTCATTGTCATGTCCCGAGAAATTCTAGTCAACTCCCAAGATATTCATGTCCTGTCAACCTTGAGAAATTCAAGTCATGTCATGTCCAGAGAAATTCATGTCATGTCATGTCGCCAGGATTCATAGAATGTTTTGTCATGTCCCAAGAAAATCTTGTCATGTCATGTCCCGAGAAATTCATGCCGTCTCATGTCCCGAGAAGTACCTGTCAGGTCAGGTCCAGAGAAATTCATGTCATGTCATGTCCCGAGAAATCCATGTAATGTCATGTCCACAGAAATTCATGTTATATACCGAGAATTTATGACATGTCATGTCCTGGGAAATTCATGTCATGTCATGTCCCCAGAAATTCATATAATGTCATGTCATGTCCCAAGAAAATCATGTCATGTCAAGTCCCGAGAAATTCAAGCCATGTCATGTCCCAAGAAATTCCTGTCATGTCATGTCTTATCCAGAGAAATTCATGTCATGTTATTTCCCAAGAAATCCATGTCATGTCATGTCCCGAGAAAATCATGTCATTGTCAGGTCCCGAGAAATTCTACTCATGTCCCAAGATATTCATGTCCTGCCAACCCTGAGAAGTTCATGACATGTCATATCCAGAGAAATTCATGTCATGTCATGGCGCGAGAAAATCATATAATGTCATGTCATGTCCCAGGAAAATCATTCCGTGTCATGTCCCGAGAAGTACCTGTCATGTCATGTCCAGAGAAATTCATGTCATGTCAAGTCCCGAGAAATCCATGTAATGTCATGTCCACCGAAATTCATGTTATATACCGAGAATTTATGACATGTCATGTCCCGGGAAATTCATGTCATGTCATGTCCCCAGAAATTCATATAATGTCATGTCATGTCTCAAGAAAATCATGTCATGTCATGTCCCGCAAAATTCATGCCATGTCATGTCACGTCCCAAGAAATTCATGTCATGTCATTTCCACAGATAGTCATCTCATGTCAATTCGCCTCCCGAGAATTTCGGACCATGTCATGTCATGTCACGAGATAGTAATTCCATGTCATGTCGTGAAAACTTCAAACCATATCCCGTGAATTCATGACATGTCATGTCCACAGAAATTTATGTCATGTCATGTCATGTGATGTAATGCCCCCTGAAATTCATGTCATATCCTAAGAATTCATGACGTGTCAGTCCAAAGGAAATCATATCGTGTCATGTCCCGAGAGATTCTCGCCTTGTCATGTCATGTCATGTGCCAAGAAATTCACATCATGTCATGTCCAGAGAAAGGCATGTCATCTCATGTGCCCATTAATTTATGTCATGTCATGTCCTGAAAAACTCATGTCATGTCATGTCCCTAGAGAGTATTGTCCTGTCATGTCATGTCATGTGCCGAGAGATTCATGTCATGTCATGTCCCGAGAAAATCATGTCATGTCATGTCACGAGAAATTCATTTCATATCCAGAGAATTCATATCATGCCATTTCTGGAGATATTCATGTCATGTCATGTCATGTCCCGAGAAAATCATGTCATTGTCATGTCCCGAGAAATTCTAGTCATGTCATGTAATGTCATGTCCCAAAAACTCATGTCATGATTTGTCCCGAGAAATACATGTCATGTCCCAAGATATTCATGACCTGTCAAACCAGAGAAATGCATGTCATGTCATGTCGCCAGAAATTCATATAATGTCATGTCATGTCCCAAGAAAATCATGTCATGTCATGTCCCGAGAAATGCATGCCATGTCATGTCCCAAGAAATACCTGTCATGTCACGTCTTGTCCAGAGAAATTCATGTCATGTCATGTCCCGAGAAATCCATGTAATGTCATGTCCTCAGAAATTCATGTTATATACCGAGGATTTATGACATGTCATGTCCCAGTAAATTCATGTCATGTCATGTCCTGAGAAAGTCATGCCATGTCATGTCCTCAGAAATTTATGTCATGTCATGTCTTGTCATGTCCCGAGAAATTCATTTCATGTCGTGTCCCGAGAAGTACCTGTCATGTCATGTCCAGAGAAATTCATGTCATGTCAAGTCCCGAGAAATCCATGTAATGTCATGTCCACCGAAATTCATGTTATGTACCGAGAATTTATGACATGTCATGTCCCAGGAAATTCATGTCATGTCATGTCCCCAGAATTTCATATAATGTCATGTCATGTCTCAAGAAAATCATGTCATGTCATGTCCCAAGAAATTCATGTCATGTCATTTCCACAGATAGTCATCTCATGTCAATTCGCCTCCCGAGAATTTCGGACCATGTCATGTCATGTCCCGAGATAGTAATTCCATGTCATGTCGTGAAAACTTCAAACCATATCCCGTGAATTCATGACATGTCATGTCCACAGAAATTTATGTCATGTCATGTCATGTGATGTAATGTCCCCTGAAATTCATGTCATATCCTGAGAATTCATGACGTGTCAGTCCAAAGGAAATCATATCGTGTCATGTCCCGAGAGATTCTCGTCTTGTCATGTCATGTCATGTGCCAAGAAATTCACATCATGTCACGTCCCGAGAAAGGCCCATGTGCCCATTAATTTATGTCATGTCATGTCCTGAGAAACTCATGTCATGTCATGTCTTGTCCAGAGAAATTCATGTCATGTCTTCTCCCGAGAAATCCATGTAATGTCATGTCCTCAGAAATTCATGTTATATACCGAGAATTTATGACATGTCATGTCCCGGTAAATTCATGTCATGTCATGTCCTGAGAAATTCATGCCATGTCATGTCCTCAGAAATTTATGTCATGTCATGTCTTGTCATGTCCCGAGAAATTCATTTCTTGTCATGTCACATCCCAAGAAATCCATGTCATGTCATGTCCTGAGAAACTGATGACATGTCATGTCGCGAGAAATTCATGTCATATCCCCAAAATTCATGACGCATCATTCCCAAGAAATTCATGTCGTTTCATGCCCCGAGAAAGCCATGTAATGTCATGTCTACAGAAATTCATGTTATATACCGAGGATTTATTACATGTCATGTCCCGGGAAATTCATGGCATGTCATGTCCCCAGAAATTCATATAATGTCATGTCATGTCTCAAGAAAATCATTTCATGTCATGTCCCGCGAAATTCATGCCGTGTCATGTCATGTCCCAAGAAATACATGTCATGTCATTTCCACAGATAGTCATCTCATGTCAATTCGCCTCCCGAGAAATTCGGACCATGTCATGTCATGTCCCGAGATAGTAATGTCATGTCATGTCGTGAAAAATTCATACCATATCCTGTGAATTCATGACATGTCATGTCCACAGAAATGTATGTCATGTGATGTCATATCCCCTGAAATTCATGTCATATCCCAAGAATTCATGACGTGTCATTCCAGAGAAATTCATGTCATGTCATGTCCCGAGAGATTCTTGTCTTGTCATGTCATGTCATGTGCCAAGCAATTCATATCATGTCATGTCCCGAGAAATGCATGTCATCTCATGCGCCCATTAATTTATGTCATGTCATGTCCTGAGAAATTCATGTCATGTCATGTCCCTAGAGAGTATTGTCCTGTCATGTCATGTCATGTGCCGAGAGATTCATGTCATGTCATGTCCCAAGAAATTCATTTCATGTCCTGCCCCGAGAAATTCATGTCATGTCACGAGAAATTCATTTCATATCCAGAGAATTCATATCATGTCATTTCCGGAGATATTCATGTCATGTCATGTCATGTCCCGAGAAAATCATGTCATTGTCATGTCCCGAGAAATTCTTTTCATGTCATGCAATGTCATTTCCCAAAAACTCATGTCATGATTTGTCCCGACAAATACATGTCATGTCCCAAGATATTCATGTCCTGTCAAAACAGAGAAATGCATGTCATGTCATGTCGACAGAAATTCATATAATGTCATGTCATGTCACAAGAAAATCATGTCATGTCATGTCCCGAGAAATTCATGCCATGTCATGTCCCGAGAAATACCTGTCATGTCATATCTTATCCAGAGAAATTCATGTCATGTCATGTCCCGAGAAATCCCTGTAATGTCATGTCCCCAGAAATTCATGTTATATACCGAGAATTTATGACATGACATGTCCCGGGAAATTCATGTCATGTCGTGTCCCCAGAAATTCATGTCATGTCATGTCCTGAGAAATTCATGCCATTTCATGTCCCAAGAAATTCCTGTCATGTCATGTCTTGTCCAGAGAAATTCATGTCATGTTATGTCCCAAGAAATCCATGTCATGTTATGTCCCGAGAAAATCATGTTATTGTCATGTCCCGAGAAATTCTAGTCAACTCCCAAGATATTCATGTCCTGTCAACCCTGAGAAATTCAAGTCATGTCATGTCCAGAGAAATTCATATCATGTCATGTCGCCAGGAATTCATAGAATGTTTTGTCATGTCCCAAGAAAATCTTGTCATGTCATGTCCCGAGAAATTCATGCCGTCTCATGTCCCGAGAAGTACCTGTCAGGTCAGGTCCAGAGAAATTCATGTCATGTCATGTCCCGAGAAATCCATGTAATGTCATGTCCACAGAAATTCATGTTATATACCGAGAATTTATGACATGTCATGTCCCGGGAAATTCATGTCATGTCAAATCCCCAGAAATTCATATAATGTCATGTCATGTCTCAAGAAAATCATTTCATGTCATGTCCCGCGAAATTCATGCCATGTCATGTCATGTCCCAAGAAATTCATGTCATTACATTTCCACAGATAGTCATCTCATGTCAATTTGCGTCCCGAGAAATTCGGACCATGTCATGTCATGTCCCGAGATAGTAATGTCATGTCTTGTCGTGAAAAATTCATACCATATCCCGTGAATTCATGACATGTCACGTCCAAAGAAATTTATGTCATGTGATGTCATGTCCCCTGAAATTCATGTCATGTCCCGAGAAATCCATGTAATGTCATGTCCACAGAAATTCATGTTATATACCGAGAATTTATGACATGTCATGTCCCATGAAATTCATGTCATGTCATGTCCCCAGAAATTCATATAATGTCATGTCATGTCTCTAGAAAATCATTTCATGTCATGTCCCGCGAAATTCATGCCATGTCATGTCATGTCCCAAGAAATTCATGTCATGACATTTCCACAGATAGTCATCTCATGTCAATTTGCGTCCCGAGAAATTCGGACCATGTCATGACATGTCCTGAGATAGTAATGTCATGTCATGTCGTGAAAAATTCATACCATATCCGGTGAATTCAGGACATGTCGTCCACAGAAATTTATGTCATCTGATGTCATGTCCCCGAAATTCATGTCATATCCCGAGAATTCATGACGTGTCATTCCAGAGAAATTCATGTCATGTCATGTCCCGAGAGATTCTTGTCTTGTCATGTCATGTCATGTGCCAAGAAATTCATATCATGTCATGTCCCGAGAAATGCATGTCATCTCATGTGCCCATTAATTCATGTCATGTCATGTCCTGAGAAATTCATGTCATGTCATGTCCCTAGAGAGTATTGTCCTGTCATGTCATGTCATGTGCCGAGAGATTCATGTCATGTCATGTCCCGAGAAATTCATGTCAAGTCACGAGAAATTCATTTCATATCCAGAGAATTCATATCATGTCATTTCTGGAGATATTCATGTCATGTCATGTCATGCCCCGAGACAATCATGTCATTGTCATGTCCCGAGAAATTCTTGTTATGTCATGTAATGTCATTTCCCAAAAACTCATGTCATGATTTGTCCCGAGAAATACATGTCATGTCCCAAGATATTCATGTCCTGTCAACCCAGAGAAATTCATGTCATGTCATGTTAACAGAAATTCATATAATGTCATGTCATGTCCCAAGAAAATCATGTCATGTCATGTGTCAAGAAATTCATGCCATTTCATGTCCCGAGAAATACCTGTCATGTCATGTCTTGTCCAGAGAAATTCATGTCATGTCATGTCCCGAGAAATCCATGTAATGTCATGTCCACAGAAATTCATGTTATATACCCAGGATTTATTACATGTCATGTCCCAGGAAATTCATATAATGTCATGTCCCCAGAGATTCATATAATGACATGTCATGTCTCAAGAAAATCATTTCATGTGATGTACCGCCAAATTCCTGCCATGTCATTTCCACAGATAGTCATCTCATGTCAATTCGCCTCCCGAGAAATTCAGAACATGTCATGTCATGTCCCGAGATAGTAATGTCATGTCATGTCGTGAAAAATTCATACCATATCCTGTGAATTCATGACATGTCATGTCCACAGAAATGTATGTCATGTGATGTCATATCCCCTGAAATTCATGTCATATCCCAAGGATTCATGACGTGTCAGTCCAGAGAAATTCATGTCATGTCCCGAGAGATTCTTGTCTTGTCATGTCATGTCATGTGCCAAGAAATTCATATCATGTCATGTCCTGAGAAATGCATGTCATCTCATGTGCCCATTAATTTATGTCATGTCATGTCCTGAGAAATTCATGTCATGTCATGTCCCTAGAGAGTATTGTCCTGTCATGTCATGTCATGTGCCGAGAGATTCATGTCATGTCATGTCCCAAGAAATTCATTTCATGACATGTCACGAGAAATTCATTTCATATCCAGAGAATTCATATCATGTCATTTCCGGAGATATTCATGTCATGTCATGTCATGTCCCGAGAAAATCATGTGGTTGTCACGAGAAATTCATTTCATATCCAGAGAATTCATATCATGTCATTTCCGGAGATATTCATGTCATGTCATGTCACGTCCCGAGAAAATCATGTCGTTGTCATGTCCCAAGAAATTCCTGTCATGTCATGTAATGTCATTTCCCAAAAACTCATGTCATGATTTGTCCCGAGAAATACATGTCATGTCCCAAGATATTCATGTCCTGTCAACCCGGAGAAATTCATATCATGTCATGTCGCCAGAAATTCAGATAATGTCATGTCATGTCCCAAGGAAATCATGTCGTCATGTCCCGAGAAATTCATGCCATGTCATGTCCCGAGAAATACCTGTCATGTCATGTCTTGTCCAGAGAAATTCATGTCATGTCATGTCCTGAGAAATCCATGTAATGTCATGTCCCCAGAAATTCATGTTATATACCGAGAATTTATGACATGTCATGTCCCGGGAAATTCATATAATGTCATGTCCCCAGAAATTCATGTTATATACCGAGAATTTAGGACATGTCATGTCCCGGGAAATTCATGTCATGTCATGTCCTGAGAAATTCATGCCATGTCATGTCCCCAGAAATTTATGTCATGTCATGTCTTGTCATGTCCCGAGAAATTCATTTCATGTCATGTCACGTCCCAAGAAATTCCTGTCATGTCATGTCTTGTCCAGTGAAATTCATGTCATGTTATGTCGCAAGAAATCCATGTTATGTCATGTCCCGAGAAAATCAGGTCATTGTCATGTCCCGAGAAATTCTAGTCAACTCCCAAGATATTCATGTCCTGTCAACCTTGAGAAATTCAAGTCATGTCATGTCCAGAGAAATTCATGTCATGTCATGTCGCCAGGATTCATAGAATGTTTTGTCATGTCCCAAGAAAATCTTGTCATGTCATGTCCCGAGAAATTCATGCCGTCTCATGTCCCGAGAAGTACCTGTCAGGTCAGGTCCAGAGAAATTCATGTCATGTCATGTCCCGAGAAATCCATGTAATGTCATGTCCACAGAAATTCATGTTATATACCGAGAATTTATGACATGTCATGTCCTGGGAAATTCATGTCATGTCATGTCCCCAGAAATTCATATAATGTCATGTCATGTCTCAAGAAAATCATTTCATGTCATGTCCCGCGAAATTCATGCCATGTCATGTCATGTCCCAAGAAATTCATGTCATGACATTTCCACAGATAGTCATCTCATGTCAGTTTGAGTCCCGAGAAATTCGGACCATGTCATGTCATGTCCCGAGATAGCAATGTCATGTCATGTCGTGAAAAATTCATACCATATCCCGTGAATTCATGACATGTCATGTCCACAGAAATTTATGTCATCTGATGTCATGTCCCCTGAAATTCATGTCATATCCCGAGGATTCATGACGTGTCATTCCAGAGAAATTCATGTCATCTCATGTCCCGAGAGATTCTTGTCTTGTCATGTCATGTCATATGCCAAGAAATTCATATCATGTCATGTCCCGAGAAATGCATGTCATCTCATGTGCCCATTAATTTATGTCATGTCATGTCCTGAGAAATTCATGTCATGTCATGTCCCTAGAGAGTATTGTCCTGTCATGTCATGTCATGTGCCGAGAGATTCATGTCATGTCATGTCCCAAGAAATTCATTTCATGACATGTCACGAGAAATTCATTTCATATCCAGAGAATTCATATCATGTCATTTCCGGAGATATTCATGTCATGTCATGTCATGTCCCGAGAAAATCATGTGGTTGTCACGAGAAATTCATTTCATATCCAGAGAATTCATATCATGTCATTTCCGGAGATATTCATGTCATGTCATGTCACGTCCCGAGAAAATCATGTCGTTGTCATGTCCCAAGAAATTCCTGTCATGTCATGTAATGTCATTTCCCAAAAACTCATGTCATGATTTGTCCCGAGAAATACATGTCATGTCCCAAGATATTCATGTCCTGTCAACCCGGAGAAATTCATATCATGTCATGTCGCCAGAAATTCATATAATGTCATGTCATGTCCCAAGGAAATCATGTCGTCATGTCCCGAGAAATTCATGCCATGTCATGTCCCGAGAAATACCTGTCATGTCATGTCTTGTCCAGAGAAATTCATGTCATGTCATGTCCTGAGAAATCCATGTAATGTCATGTCCCCAGAAATTCATGTTATATACCGAGAATTTATGACATGTCATGTCCCGGGAAATTCATATAATGTCATGTCCCCAGAAATTCATGTTATATACCGAGAATTTAGGACATGTCATGTCCCGGGAAATTCATGTCATGTCATGTCCTGAGAAATTCATGCCATGTCATGTCCCCAGAAATTTATGTCATGTCATGTCTTGTCATGTCCCGAGAAATTCATTTCATGTCATGTCACGTCCCAAGAAATTCCTGTCATGTCATGTCTTGTCCAGTGAAATTCATGTCATGTTATGTCGCAAGAAATCCATGTTATGTCATGTCCCGAGAAAATCATGTCATTGTCATGTCCCGAGAAATTCTAGTCAACTCCCAAGATATTCATGTCCTGTCAACCCTGAGAAATTCAAGTCATGTCATGTCCAGAGAAATTCATGTCATGTCATGTCGCCAGGATTCATAGAATGTTTTGTCATGTCCCAAGAAAATCTTGTCATGTCATGTCCCGAGAAATTCATGCCGTCTCATGTCCCGAGAAGTACCTGTCAGGTCAGGTCCAGAGAAATTCATGTCATGTCATGTCCCGAGAAATCCATGTAATGTCATGTCCACAGAAATTCATGTTATATACCGAGAATTTATGACATGTCATGTCCTGGGAAATTCATGTCATGTCATGTCCCCAGAAATTCATATAATGTCATGTCATGTCTCAAGAAAATCATTTCATGTCATGTCCCGCGAAATTCATGCCATGTCATGTCATGTCCCAAGAAATTCATGTCATGACATTTCCACAGATAGTCATCTCATGTCAGTTTGAGTCCCGAGAAATTCGGACCATGTCATGTCATGTCCCGAGATAGCAATGTCATGTCATGTCGTGAAAAATTCATACCATATCCCGTGAATTCATGACATGTCATGTCCACAGAAATTTATGTCATCTGATGTCATGTCCCCTGAAATTCATGTCATATCCCGAGGATTCATGACGTGTCATTCCAGAGAAATTCATGTCATCTCATGTCCCGAGAGATTCTTGTCTTGTCATGTCATGTCATATGCCAAGAAATTCATATCATGTCATGTCCCGAGAAATGCATGTCATCTCATGTGCCCATTAATTTATGTCATGTCATGTCCTGAGAAATTCATGTCATGTCATGTCCCTAGAGATTATTGTCCTTTCATGTCATGTCATGTGCCGAGAGATTCATTTCATGTCATGTCCTGAGAAATTCATGTCACGTCATGTCCCGAGAAATTCGTGTCATGTGACAAGAAATTCATTTCATATCCAGAGAATTCATATCATTTCATTTCCTGAGATATTCATGTCATGTCATGCCATGTCCCGAGAAAATGATGTCATTTCATGTCCTGAGAAATTCTAGTCATGTCATGTCATGTCATGTCCCAAGAACTCAGTCATGCCTTGTCGCGAGAAATTCATGTCGTGTCATGTCATGTCCCTAGATATTCATGTCCTGTCAACCATGAGAAATTCATGTCATGTCATGTCCAGAGAAATTCATGTCATGTCATGTCCCCAGAAATTCATATAATGTCATGCCATGTCCCAAGAAAATCATGTCATGTCAAGTCCCGCGAAATGCAAGCCATGTCATGTCCCAAGAAATTCCTGTCATGTCATGTCTTGTCCAGAGAAATTCATGTCATGTTATGTCCCAAGAAATCCATGTCATGTCATGTCCCGAGAAAATCATGTCATTGTCAGGTCCTGAGAAATTCTACTCATGTCCCAAGATATTCATGTCCTGCCAACCCTGAGAAATTCATGTCATGTCATGTCCAGAGAAATTCATGTCATGTCATGGCGTGAGAAATTCATATAATGTCATGTCATGTCCCAAGAAAATCATGCCGTGTCATGTCCCGAGAAGTACCTGTCATGTCATGTCCAGAGAAATTCATGTCATGTCAAGTCCCGAGAAATCCATGTAATGTCATGTCCACTGAAATTCATGTTATATACCGAGAATTTATGACATGTCATGTCGCGGGAAATTCATGTCATGTCATGTCCCCAGAAATTCATATAATGTCATGTCATGTCTCAAGGAAATCATGTCATGTCATGTCCCGCGAAATTCATGCCATGTAATGTCATGTCCCAAGACATTCATGTCATGTCATTTCCACAGACAGTCAACTCATGTCAATTCGCCTCCCAAGAATTTCGGACCATGTCATGTCATGTCACGAGATAGTAATTCCATGTCATGTCATGAAAAATTCAAACCATATCCCGTGAATTCATGACATGTCATGTCCACAGAAATTTATGTCATGTCATGTCATGTGATGTAATGTCCCCTGAAATTCATTTCATATCCCGAGACTTCATGACGTGTCAGTCCAAAGGAAATCATATCGTGTCATGTCCTGAGAGATTCTCGTCTTGTCATGTCATGTCATGTGCAAAGAAATTCGCATCATGTCATGTCCTGAGAAAGGCATGTCATCTCATGTGCCCATTAATTTATGTCATGTCATGTCCTGACAAACTCATGTCATGTCATGTCCCGAGAAATTCATGTTATGTCATGTCACAAGAAATTCATTTCATATCCAGAGAATTCATATCATGTCATTTCCGGATATATTCATGTCATGTCATGTCATGTCCCTAGAAAATCATGTCATTGTCATGTCCCGAGAAATTCTAGTCATGTCATGTAATGTCATGTCCCAAAAACCCATGTCATGATTTGTCCCGAGAAATACATGTAATGTCCCAAGATATTCATGTCCTGTCAAACCAGAGAAATGCATTTCATGTCATGTCGCCAGAAATTCACATAATGTCATGTCATGTCCCAAGAAAATCATGTCATGTCATGTCCCGAGAAACTCATGCCATGTCATGTCCCGAGAAATACCGGTCATGTCATGTCTTGTCCAAAGAAATTCATGTCATGTCATGTCCCGATAAATCCATGTAATGTCATGTCATCTGAAATTCATGTTATATACCGAGGATTTATGACATGTCATGTCCCGGGAAATTCATGTCATGTCATGTCCTGAGAATTTCATGTCATGTCATGTCATGTCCCAAGAAATTCATGTCATCTCATGAGCGCATTAATTTATGTCATGTCATGTCCTGAGAAATTCATGTCATGTCATTTCCACAGATAGTCATCTCATGTCAATTCGTGTCCCGAGAAATTCAAATCATGTCATGTCATGTCCCGAAATAGTAATGTCATGTCATGTCGTCAAAAATTCATATCATATCCCGTGAATACATGACATCTCATGTCCTGAGAAATTCTAGTCATGTCATGTCATGTCATGTCCCAAGAACTCAGTCATGCCTTGTCGCGAGAAATTCATGTCGTGTCATGTCATGTCCCTAGATATTCATGTCCTGTCAACCGTGAGAAATTCATGTCATGTCATGTCCAGAGAAATTCATGTCATGTCATGTCCCCAGAAATTCATATAATGTCATGTCATGTCCCAAGAAAATCATGTCATGTCAAGTCCCGAGAAATTCAAGCCATCTCATGTCCCAAGAAATTCCTGTCATGTCATGTCTTGTCCAGAGAAATTCATGTCATGTTATGTCCCAAGAAATCCATGTCATGTCATGTCCTGAGAAACTGATGACATGTCATGTCGCAAGAAATTCATGTCATATCCCCAGAATTCATGATGCATCATTCCCAAGAAATTCATGTCATGTCATGTCCCGAGAGATTCTTGCCATGTCATGTCATGTCATGTCCCAAGAAATTCATGTCATGTCAAGTCCCGAGAAATTCATGTCATCTCATGAGCGCATTAATTTATGTCATGTCATGTCCTGAGAAATTCATGTCATGTCATGTCCCTAGAGAGTATTGTCCTGTCATGTCATGTCATGTGCCGAGATATCCATGTCATGTCATGTCCCGTGAAATTCATGTCATGTCATGTCCCGAGAAATTTTTGTCATGTCACGAGAAATTCATTTCATATACCGAGAATTCATATCATGTCATATAATGTCATGTCATGTCCCAAGAAAATCATGTCATGTCATGTCCCGAGAAATTCATGCCATGTCATGTCCCGAGATATACCTGTCATGTCATGTCTTGTCCAGGGAAATTCATGTCATGTCATGTCCCGAGAAATCCATGTAATGTCATGTCCCCAGAAATTCATGTTATATACCAAGAATTTAGGACATGTCATGTCCTGGGAAATTCATGTCATGTCATGTCCCGAGAAATTCATGTCGTCATGTCGCAAGAAATTCATGTCATGTCATGTACCCACAAATTTATGTCATTCCATGTCATGTCCCGAGAAATTCATCTCATGTCATGTCTCGTCCAGAGAAATTCATTTCATCTCATGTACCCATTAATTCATGTCATGTCATGTCCCGAGAAATTCATGTCATGTCATGTCATGTCCCAAGAAATTCATGTCATGTCATTTCCACAGATAGTCATCTCATGTCAATTCGTGTCCCGAGAAATTCAAATCATGTCATGCCATGTCCCGAAATAGTAATGTCATGTCATGTCGTCAAAAATTCATATCATATCCCGTGAATACATGACATCTCATGTCCTGAGAAATTCATGTTATGTCATGTCCCGAGAAATTCATGTCAAATGCCGAGAGTTCATGACATGTCATGTCCCGAGAAATTCATGTCACGTCATATCCTGAGAAATTCAAGAGATGTCATGTCCGCAGAAATTCATGTCATATCTCAAGATTCATGACATGTCAAGTCCCACAAAATTCATGACAAGTCTTTCCCGAGAAATTCATGTCACAGCATGACCCAAGCGATTCTTGTCATGTCATGTCATTTCATGTGCCAAGAAATTCATGTCATGTCTTGTCCCGAGAAATTCATGCCATGTCATGTCCCGAGAAATTCATGTCATGCCATGCCTTGTCCAGTGAAATTCCTGTTATGTCATGTCCCGAGAAATCCATGTAACATCATTTCCCCAGATATTCATGTCATGTCATGTCATGTCCCAAGAAAATCATGTCATTTCATGTCCCGAGAAATTCAGGATATGTCATGTCCCGAGAATTTCATGTCATGTCATGTCTTCTCCAGAGAAATTCATGTCATGCCATGTCCCAAGAAATCTATGTTATGTCATGACCCCAGAAATTCAGGTCATATCCCGAGAATTCATGAAATGTCAGGTCCCGAGAAATTCACAGCATGTCATGTCATGTCCCGAGTAATTCATTTCATGTCCACAGAAATTTATGTCATGTCATGTCATGTAATTTCATGTCCCCTGAAATTCATGTCATATCCTGAGAATTCATATCATGTCATTTCCGGAGATATTCATGTCATGTCATGTCATGTCCCAAGAAAATCATGTCATGTCTTGTCCTGAGAAATTCTGGTCATGTCATGTCATGTCATCTCCCAAGAACTCATGTCATGCCTTGTCCCGAGAAATTCATGTCTTGTCATGTCATGTCTCAAGGTATTCATGTCCTGTCTACCCTGAGAAAGTCATGTCATGTCATATCCAGAGAAATTCATGTCATGTCATGTCCCAAGAAATTCATGTCATGTCATTTCCACAGATAGTCATCTCATGTCAATTCGCATCCCGAGAAATTCGGACCATGTCATGTCATGTCACGAGATAGTAATGTCATGTCATGTCGTGAAAAATTCATACCATATCCCGTGAATTCATGACATGTCATGTCCACAGAAATTTATGTCATGTGATGTCATGTCCCCTGAAATTCATGTCATATCCCGCGAATTCATGATGTGTCATTCCAGCGAAATTCATGTCATGTCATGTCCCGAGAGATTCTTGTCTTGTCATGTCATGTCATGTGCCAAGAAATTCATATCATGTCATGTCCCGAGAAATGCATGTCATCTCATGTGCCCATTAATTTATGTCATGTCATGTCCTGAGAAATTCATGTCATGTCATGTCCCTAGAGAGTATTGTCCTGTCATGTCATGTCATGTGCCGAGAGATTCATGTCATGTCATGTCCCGAGAAATTCAATTCATGTCATGCTTCGAGAAATTCATGTCATGTCACGAGAAATTCATTTCATATCCAGAGAATTCATATCATGTCATTTCTGGAGATATTCATGTCATGTCATGTCATGTCCCGAGAAAATCATGTCATTGTCATGTCCCGAGAAATTCTTGTCAACTCATGTAATGTCATTTCCCAAAAACTCATGTCATGATTTGTCCCGAGCAATACATGTCATGTCCCAAGATATTCATGTCCTGTCAACCCAGAGAAATTCATGTCATGTCATGTCGCCAGAAATTCATATAATGTCATGTCATGTCCCAAGAAAATCATGCCATGTCATGTCCCGAGAAATACCTGTCATATAATGTCTTGTCCAGAGAAATTCATGTCATGTCATGTCCCGAGAAATCCAAGTAATGTCTTGTCCCCAGAAATTCATGTTATATACCGAGAGTTTATGACATGTCATGTCCCGGGAAATACATGTCATGTCATGTCCTGAGAAATTCATGCCATGTCATGTCCCCAGAAATTTATGTCATGTCATGTCTTGTCATGTCCCGAGAAATTCATGTCATGTCATGTCACGTCCCAAGAATTTCATGTCATGTCATGTCCCGAGACATTCATGTCATGTCATGTACACACATATTTATGTCATGTCATGTCATGTCCCAAGAAATTCATCTCATGTCATGTCTTGTCCTGAGAAATTCATTTCATCTCATGTACCCATTAATTGATGCCATGTCATGTCCCGAGAAATTCATGTCATGTCATGTCTTGTCCCCAGAAATTCATGTCATGTCATTTCCACAGATAAATATCTCATGTTAATTCGTGTCCCAAGAAATTCAGATCAGTCATGTCATGTCCAGAGATAGTAATGTCATGTCATGTTGAGAAAAAATTATCTCATATTCCGGGAATTCATGACATCTAATGTCCTGAGAAATTCATGTTATGTCATGTCCCGAGAATTTCATGTCATATCCCGAGAATTCATGACATGTCATGTCCCGAGATATTCATGTGACGCCATGTCTTGAGAAATTCAGAAGATGTCATGTGCGCAGAAATTCATATCATATCTCGAGGATTCATGACATGTCATGTCCCGAGAAATTCAATTCATGTTATTTAGCGAGAAATTCATGTCATATCCAGAGAATTCATGACAAGTCACTCCCGAGAAATTCATGTCATGGCATGTCCCGAGAAATTCATGCCATGTCATGTCCCAAGAAATTCCCATCATGTCATGCCTTGTCCAGAGAAATTCATGTCATGTCATGTCCCAAGAAATCCATGTCATGTCATGTCATGTCCCGAGAAAATCATGACATTGTCAGGTCCCGAGAAATTCTAGTCAAGTCCCAAGATATTCATGTCCTGTCAACCCTGAGAAATTCATATCATGTCATGTTCAGAGAAATTCATGTCATGTCATGTCGTCAGAAATTCATATAATGTCATGTCATGTCGCATGAAAATCATGTCATGTCATGTCTGGAGAGATTCATGCCGTGTCATGTCCCGAGAAATACCTGTCATGTCATGTCTTTTCCAGAGAAATTCATGTCATGTTATGTCGCGAGAAATCGATGTCATGTCACGTCATGTCCCGAGAAAATCATGTCATTGTCAGGTCCCGAGAAATTCTAGTCATGTCCCAAGATATTCATGTCCTGTCAACCCTGAGAAATTCATATCATGTCATGTCCAGAGAAATTCATGTCATGTCATGTCGTCAGAAATTCATATAATGTCATGTCATGTCCCAAGAAAATCATGTCATGTCATGTCCCGAGAAATTCATGCCATGTCATGTCCCGAGAAATACCTGTCATGTCATGTCTTGTCCAGAGAAATTCATGTCACGTCATGACCCCAGAAGTTCATGTTATATACCAAGAATTTATGACATGTCATGTCCCAGGAAATTCATGTAATGTCATGACCTGAGAAATTCATGCCATGTCATGTCCCCAGAAATTTATGTCATGTCATGTCTTGTCATGTCCCTGGAAATTCATTTCACGTCATGTCACCTCCCAAGAAATTTATGTCATGTCATGTTCCGAGAAATTCATGTCATGTCATGTAACCACAAATTTATGTCAAGCCATGTCATGTCCCGAGAAATTCATCTCATGTCATGTCTTGTCCAGAGAAATTCATTTCAGCTCATGTACCCATTAATTTATGTCATGTCATGTCCCGAGAAATTCATGTCATGTCATGTTGTGCCCAAGAAATTCATGTCATGTCATTTCCACAGGTTGATATCACATGTCAATTCATGTCCCGAGAAATTCAGATCATGTCATGTCATGTCCGAGATAGTAATGTCATGTCATGAAAAATTCATATCATATCCCGCGGATTCATGACATCTTATATCCCGAGAATGCATTGCATGTCATGTCCCGAGAAATTCATGTCACGTCATGTCCTGAGAAATTCAAGAGATGTCATGTCCGCAGAAATTGATGTCATATCTCGAGATTCATGATATGTCATGTCCCAAGAAATTCATGTCACGTCATGTCCCGAGAAATTCATTTCATGTCATGTAGCGAGAAATTCATGTCATATCCAGAGAATTCATGACAACTCATTCCCGAGAAATTCATATCATGGCATGTCCCAAGCGATTCTTGTCAAGTCATGTCATGTCATGTCCCAAGAGGTTCATGTCATGTCATGTCCTGTGAAATTCATGCCATATCCCGAGAACTCAGGACGTGTCATTCCCGAGAAATTCATGGCATGTCATGTCAGGAGATATTATTTTCATATCATGTCATGTCATGTGCCAAGAAATTCATGTCATGTCATGTGCCGATTAATTCATGCCATGTCATGTCATGTCATGTCATGTCCCAAGAACTCATGTCATGCCTTGTCACGAAAAATTCATGTTGTGTCATGTCATGTCCAGAGAAATTCATGTCATGTCATGTCCCGAGAAATCCATGTAATGTCATGTCCACAGAAGTTCATGTTATTAACCGAGAATTTATGACATGTCATGTCCCGGGAAATTCATGTCATGTCATGTCCCCAGAAATTCATATAATGTCATGTCATGTCTCAAGAAAATTATGTCATGTCATGTCCCACGAAATTCATGCCATGTCATGTCATGTCCCCTGAAATTCATGTCATATCCCGAGAATTCATGGCGTGTCATTCCAGTGAAATTCATGTCATGTCATGTCCCGAGAGATTCTTGTCTTGTCATGTCATGTCATGTGCCAAGAAATTCATATCATGTCATGTCCCGAGAAATGCATGTCATCTCATGTGCCCATTAATTTATGTCATGTCATGTCCTGAGAAATTCATGTCATGTCATGTCATGTGCCGAGAGATTCATGTCATGTTATGTCCCAAGAAATTCATTTCATGACATGTCTCGAGAAATTCTTGTCATGTCACGAGAAATTCCTTTCATATCCCGAGAATTCATATCATGTCATTTCAGGAGATATTCATGTCATGTCATGTCATGTCCCGAGATAATCATGTCATTGTCATGTCCCGAGAAATTCTAGTCATGTCATGTAATGTCATGTCCCAAAAACCTTTGTCTTGATTTGTCCCGAGAAATACGTGTCATGTCCCAAGATATTCATGTCCTGTCAAACCAGAGAAATTCATGCCATGTCATGTCCCGAGAAATACCTGTCAAGTCATGTCTTGTCCAGAGAAATTCATGTATGTCATGTGCCGAGAAATCCATGCAATGTCATATTCCCAGAAATTCATGTTATATACCGAGAGTTTATGAGATGTCATGTCCCGGGAAATTCATGTCATGTCATGTCCTGAGAAATTGATGCCATGTGATGTCCGCAGAAAGTTAAGTCATGTCATGTCCTGTCATGTCCCGAGAATTTCATGTCATGTCATGTACCGAGAAATTCATGTCATGTCATGTACGCACAAATTTATGTCATGTCATGTCATGTCCCGAGAAATTCATGTCATGTCATGTCATGTCCCAAGAAATTCATGTCATGTCATTTCCACAGATAGTCATCTCATGTCAATTCGTGTCCCGAGAAATTCAGATCATGTCATGTCATGTCCCGAGATAGTAATGTCATGTCATGTCGTGAAAAATTCATATCATATCCCGTGAATACATGACATCTCATGTCCTGAGAAATTCATGTTATGTCATTTCCCGAGAAATTCATGTCAAATCCCGAGAATTCATGACATGCCATGTCCCGAGAAATTCATGTCAGGTCATATCCTGAGAAATTCAAGAGATGTCATGTCCGCAGAAATTCATGTCATATCTCAAAATTCATGACATGTCATGTCCCAAGAAATTCATGACAAGTCTATCCCGAGAAATTCATGTCATGGCATGCCCCAAGCGATTCTTTTCATGTCATGTCATGTCATGTGCCAAGAAATTCATGTCATGTCTTGTCCCGAGAAATTCATGCCATGTCATGTCCCGAGAAATTCATGTCATGTCATGCCTTGTCCAGAGAAATTCATGTCATGTCATGGCCCGAGAAATCCAAGTAATGTCATTTCCCCAGATATTCATGTCATGTCATGTCATGTCCCAAGAAAATCATGTCATTTCATGTCCCGAGAAATTCATGTCATTTCATGTCTTCTCCAGAGAAATTCATGTCATGTCATGTCCCAAGAAATCCATGTTATGTCATGTCCCCAGAAATTCACATCAAATCCCAAGAATTCATGAAATGTCAGGTCCCGAGAAATTCACTTCATGTCATGTCCCAAGAAATCCATGCCATGTCATGTCCCCAGAAACCTATTTCATGTCATTCTTGTCATGTCTTGTCCAGAGAAATTCATGACATGTCATGTCAAGTCCCGGTTAATTCATGTTATGTCATGTCCACAGAAATTTTGTCATGTCATGTCATGTCATTTCATGTCCCCTGAAATTCATGTCATTTCACGTCCCAAGAAATTCATGTCATGTCATGTCCTGTGAAATTCATGTCATATCCCGAGAATTCATGACGTGCCATTCCCAAGAATTTCATAGTGTGTCATGTCCGGAGATATTCTTCTCATATCATGTCATGTCATGTGCCAAGAAATTCATGTCATGTCATGTGCCGATTAATTTATGTCATGTCATGCCCGGAGAAATTCGTGTCATGTCACAAGAAATTCATTATATCATGTCATTTCCAGAGATATTCATGTCATGTCATGTCATGTCCCGAGAAAATCATGTCATGTCTAGTCCTGAGAAATTCTAGTCATGTCATGTCATGTCATCTCCCAAGAAGTCATGTCATGCCTTGGCCCGAGAAATTCATGTCGTGTCATGTCATGTCCCAAGATATTCATGTCCTGTCTACCCTGAGAAATTCATGTCATGTCATATCCAGTGAAATTCATGTCATGTCATGTCCCCAGAAATTCATATAATGTTATGTCATGTCTCAAGAAAATCATGTCATGTCATGTCCCGCGAAATTCATGCCATGTCATGTCTTGTCCCAAGACATTCATGTCATGTCATTTCCACAATTAGTCATTTCATGTCAATTCGCGTTGCGAGAAATTCGGACCATGTCATGTCATGTCCCGAGATAGTAATGTCATGACATGTCGTGAAAAATTCATACCATATCCCGTGAATTCATGCCATGTCATGTCCACAGAAATTCATGTCATGTCATGTCATGTGATGTAATGTCACCTGAAATTCATGTCTTATCCCGAGAATTCATGACGTGTCATTCCAGAGAAAATCATGTCATGTCATGTCCCGAGAGATTCTTTTCTTGTCATTTCATGTCATGTGCCAAGAAATTCATATCATGTCATGTCCCGAGAAAGGCATGTCATCTCATGTGCCCATTAATTTATGTCATGTCATGTCCTGAGAAATTCATGCCCTGTCATGTCCCTGGAGAGTATTGTCCTGTCATGTCATGTCATGTGCCGAGAGATTCATGTCATGTCATGTCTCGAGAAATTCATGTCATCTCATGTGCCCATTAATTTATCTCACGTCATGTCCTGAGACATTCATGTCATGTCATGTCCCTAGATAGTATTGTCATGTCATGTCATGTCATTTGCCTTGAGATTCATGTCATGTCATGTGCTGAGAAATTCATGTCATGTCATGTGCCAAGGAATGCATTTCATGTCGCAAGAAAATCATGTCATGTCATGTCCTGAGAAATTCATGCCATGTCAAGTCCCCAGAAATTCATGCCATGTCGTGTCCTCAGAAAATTATGTCATGTCATGTCTTGTCATTTCCCGAGAAATTCATGCCATGTCATGTCATCTCCCGAGAAATTCATGTCATGTCATGTCATGTCCCGAGAAAATCATGTCATGTCATGTCACGTCCCGAGAAATACATGTCATGTCATGTCCCAAGAAAATCATAGCATGTCATGTCCACAGAAATTTATGGAATGTCTTGTCATGTCATGTCATGTCCCCTGAAATTCATGTCATATCCCGAGATTTCATGACGTGTCATTCCAGAGAAATTCATGTCATGTCATGGCATGTGCCAAGAATTTCATATCACATCATGTCCTGAGAAATTCATGTCATGTCATGTCCTGAGAAATTCATGTCATATCCTGGCAATTCATGATGTGTCATTCCCGAGCAATTCATGTCATGTCATGTCCCGAGAGATTCTTGTCATATCATGTCATGTCATGTGCCAAGATATTCATGTCACATCATGTGCCGATTAATTTATTTCATGTCAGGTCCCGAGAAATTCGTTTCATGTCACGAGAAATTCATTTCATATCCCGCGAATTCATGACATGTCATGTCCCAAGAAATTCATGTCATGTCATGTCCTGAGAAATTGATGACACGTCATGTCACGAGAAATTCATGTCATATCCCCAGAATTCATGACGCGTCTTTCCCGAGAAATTGATGTCATGTCATGTCCCGAGAGATTCATGCCATGTCATGTCATGTCATGTGCCAAGAAATTCATGTCATGTCATGTGCCAATTAAGTTATGTCATTTCATGTCCCGAGAAATTCGTGTCATGTCATTTCTCGAGATACTCCTGACATGTCACGAGAAATTCATTGCATATCCCGAGAGTTCATATCATGTCATTTCCGGAGATATTCATGTCATGTCATGTCATGTCCCGAGAAAATCATGTCATGTCTAGTCCTGAGAAATTCTAGTCATGTCATGTGATGTCATCTCCCAAGAACTCATGTCATGCCTTGGCCCGAGAAATTCATGTCGTGTCATATCATGTCCCAATATATTCATGTCCTGTCTACCCTGAGAAATTCATGTCATGTCATATCCAGAGAAATTCATGTCATGTCAGGTCCCGCGAAATTCATGCCATGTCATGTCTTGTCCCAAGACATTCATGTCATGTCATTTCCACAATTAGTCATTTCATGTCAATTCGCGTTGCGAGAAATTCGGACCATGTCATGTCATGTCCCGAGATAGTAATGTCATGACATGTCATGAAAAATTCATGCCATATCCCGTGAATTCAAGACATGTCATGTCCACAGAAATTCATGTCATGTCATGTCATGTGATGTAATGTCCCCTGAAATTCATGTCTTATCCCGAGAATTTCTGACGTGTCATTCCAGAGAAAATCATGTCATGTCATGTCCCGAGAGATTCTTTTCTTGTCATGTCATGTCATGTGCCAAGAAATTCATATCATGTCATGTCCCGAGAAATGCACGTCATCTCATGTGCCCATTAATTTATGTCATGTCATGTCCTGAGAAATTCATGTCCTGTCATGTCCCTGGAGAGTATTGTCCTGTCATGTCATGTCATGTGCCGAGAGATTCATGTCATGTCATATCTCAAGAAATTCATGTCATCTCATGTGCCCATTAATTTATCTCACGTCATGTCCAGAGACATTCATGTCATGTCATGTCCCTAGATAGTATTGTCATGTCATGTCATGTCATTTGCCTTGAGATTCATGTCATGTCATGTGCCGAGAAATTCATGTCATGTCATGTGCCAAGAAATTCATGCCATGTCAAGTCCCCAGAAATTAATGCCATGTCGTGTCCTCAGAAAATTATGTCATGTCATGTCTTGTCATTTCCCGAGAAATTCATGCCATGTCATGTCATCTCCCGAGAAATTCATGTCATGTCATGTCATGTCCCGAGAAATTCATGTCATGTCATGTCATGTCCCGAGAAATACATGTCATGTCATGTCCCAAGAAAATCATAGCATGTCATGTCCACAGAAATTTATGGCATGTCTTGTCATGTCATGTCATGTCCCCTGAAATTCATGTCATATCCCGAGATTTCATGACGTGTCATTCCCGAGAGATTCTTTTCTTGTCATGTCATGTCATGTGCCAAGAAATTCATATCATGTCATGTTCCAAGAAATGCACGTCATCTCATGTGCCCATTAATTTATGTCATGTCATGTCCTGAGAAATTCATGCCCTGTCATGTCCCTGGAGAGTATTGTCCTGTCATGTCATGTCATGTGCCGAGAGATTCATGTCATGTCATGTCTCGGGAAATTCATGTCATCTCATGTGCCCATTAATTTATCTCACGTCATGTCCTGAGACATTCATGTCATGTCATGTCCCTAGATAGTATCGTCATGTCATGTCATGTCATTTGCCTTGAGATTCATGTCATGTCATGTGCGAAGAAATTCATTTCATGTCGCAAGAAAATCATGTCATGTCATGTCCCGAGAAATTCATGCCATGTCAAGTCCCCAGAAATTCATGCCATGTCGTGTCCTCAGAAAATTATGTCATGTCATGTCTTGTCATTTCCCGAGAAATTCATGCCATGTCATGTCATCTCCCGAGAAATTCATGTAATGTCATGTCCACAGACATTTATGTCATGTCATGTCTTGTCATGTCCCGAGAAATTCATGTCATGTCATGTCATGTCCAGAGAAATTCATGTCATGTCATGTCATGTCCCGAGAAATACATGTCATGTCATGTCCCAAGAAAATCATAGCATGTCATGTCCGCAGAAATTTATGTCATGTCTTGTCATGTCATGTCATGTCCCCTGAAATTCATGTCATATCCCGAGATTTCATGACGTGTCATTCCAGAGAAATTCATGTCATGTCATGGCATGTACCAAGAATTTCATATCTCATCATGTCCTGAGAAATTCATGTCATGTCATGTCCTGAGAAATTCATTTCATATCCCGACAATTCATGACGTGTCATTCCTGAGCAATTCATGTCATGTCATGTCCCGAGAGATTCTTGTCATATCATGTCATGTCATGTGCCAAGATATTCATGTCACGTCATGTGCCGATTACTTTATTTCATGTCATGTCCCGAGAAATTCATGTCATGTCAGGTCCCGAGAAATTCGTTTCATGTCACGAGAAATTCATTTCATATCCCGCGAATTCATGACATGTCATGTCCCAAGAAATTCATGTCATGTCATGTCCTGAGAGATTGATGACACGTCATGTCGCGAGAAATTCATGTCATATCCCCAGAATTCATGACGCGTCATTCCCGAGAAATTCATGTCATGTCATGTCCCAAGAGATTCTTGCCATGTCATGTCATGTCATGTGCCAAGAAATTCATGTCATGTCATGTGCCAATTAAGTTATGTCATTTCATGTCCCGAGAAATTCGTGTCATGTCAGGAGTATCTCGAGAAATGACATGACATTTCACATCCCGAGAATGCATATCATGTCATTTCCGGAGATATTCATGTCATGTCATGTCATGTCCCGAGAAAATCATGTCATGTCTTGTCCTGAGAAATTCTGGTCATGTCATGTCATGTCATCTCCCAAGAACTCATGTCATGCCTTGTACCAAGAAATTCATATCGTGTCATGTCATGTCCCCAGATATTCATGTCCTGTCTACCCTGAGAAATTCATGTCAGGTCATATCCAGAGAAATTCATGTCATGTCATGTCCCCAGAAATTCATATACTGTCATGTCATGTCTCAAGAAAATCATGTCATGTCATGTCCCGCAAGATTCATGCCATGTCATGTCATGTCCCAAGAAATTCATGTCATGTCATTTCCACAGATAGTCATCTCATGTCAATTCGCGTCCCGAGAAATTCGGACCATGTCATGTCATGTCCCAAGATAGTAATGTCATGTCATGTCGTGAAAAATTCATACCCTATCCCGTGAATTCATGACATGTCATATCCACAGAAATTCATGTCATGTCATGTCATGTCATGTAATGTCCCCGAAATTCACGTCTTATCCCGACAATTCATGACGTGTCATTCCAGAGAAATTCATGTCATGTCATGTCCCGAGAGATTCTTTTCTTGTCATGTCATGTCATGTGCCATGAAATTCATATCATGTCATGTCCCGAGAAATGCATGTCATCTCATGTGCCCATTAATTTATGTCATGTCATGTCCTGAGAAATTCATGTCATGTCATGTCCCTAGAGAGTATTGTCCTGTCATGTCATGTCATTTGCCAAGAGATTCATGTCATGTCATGTCCCAAGAAAATCATTTCATTTCATGTCCCGAGAAATTCAGGCCATGTCATGTCCCAAGAAATTCATGTGATGTCTTGTCTTCTCCAGAGAAATTCATGTCATGTAATGTCGCAAGAAATCCATGCTATGCCATGTCCCCAGAAATTCACGTCATATCCCGAGAATTCATGAAATGACATGTCCCGAGAAATTCACTTGATGTCATGTCCCAAGAAATTCATGCCATGCCATGTCCCCAGAAACTTATGTCATGTCATGTCTTGTCATGTCCCGAGAAATTCATGCCAAATCAAGTTCCCAGAAATTCATGCCATGTCATGTCCCCAGAAATTTATGTCATGTCATGTCTTGTCATGTCCCGAAAAATTCATGTCATGTCATGTCCCGGGAAATTCATGTCATGTCATGTCCCGAGAGATTTATGTCATGTCATGTCTTGTCATGTCCCGAGAAATTCATGTCATGTCACGTCATGTACCGAGAAATTCATGTCATCTCATGTGCCCATTAATTTATGTCATTTCATGTCCTGAGACATTCATGTCATGTCATGTCCCTAGATAGTATTGTCATGTCAGGTCATGTCATTTGCCATGAGATTCATGTCATGTCATGTCTGGAGAAATTCATGTCATGTCATGTGCCTAGAAATTCATGTCACGTCCTAAGAAAATCATGTCATGTCATGTCCCAAGAAATTCATGCCATGTCAAGTCCCCAGAAATTCATGCCATGTCATGTCTTGAGAAATTTATGTCATGTCATGTCTTGTCATGTCCCGAGAAACTCATGTCATGTCATGTCATGTCCCGAGAAACTCATGTCATGTCATGTCCCGAGAAAATCATGTCATTGTCATGTCCCGAGAAATTCTAGTCAAGTCCCAAGATTTTCATGTCCTGTCAACAGTGAGAAATTCAAGTCATGTCATGTCCAGAGAAATTCATGTCATGTCATGTCGCCAGAAATTCATATAATGGTTTGTCATGTCCCAAGAAAATCATGTCATGTCATGTCCCGAGAGATTCTTGTCTTGTCATGTCATGTCATGTGCCAAGAAATTCATATCATGTCATGTCCCGAGAAATCCATATCATCTCATGTGCCCATAATTTATGTCATGTCATGTCCTGATAAATTCATGTCATGTCATGTCCCTAGAGAATATTGTCATGTCATCTCATGTCATGTGCCAAGAGATTCATGTCATGTCATGTCCCGAGAAACTCATGTCATGTCACTAGAAATTCATTTCATATCCCGAGAATTCATATCATGTCATTTCCGGAGATATTCATGTCATGTCATGTCATGTCCCGAGAAAATCATGTCATTGTCATGTCCCGAGAAATTCTAGTCATGTCATGTAATGTCATGTCCCAAAAACTCATGTCATGATTTGTCCCAAGAAATACATGTCATGTCCCAAGATATTCATGTCCTGTCAACCCAATGAAATTCATGTCATTTCATGTGCCTAGATATTCATGTCATGTCCCAAGAAAATCATGTCATGTCATGTCCCGAGAAATTCACATCATTTCAAGTCCACAGAAATTTATGTCATGTCATGTCTTGTCATGTCCCGAGAAATTCAGGACATATCATGTCATGTCCCCAGAAATTCATATAATGTCATGTCATGTCCCAGGAAAATCATGTCATGTCATGTCCCAAGAACTCATGTCATGCCTTTTCGTGAGAAATTCATGTTGTGTCATGTCATGTCCCAAGATATTCATATCCTGTCAACACTGAGAAATTCATGTCATGTCATGTCCAGAGAAATTCATTTCATGTCATGTCCACAGAAATTTATGTCATGTCATGTCGTGTCATGTCCCGAGAAATTCAGGTCATATCATGTCATGTCCCAAGAAAATCATGTCATGTCATGTCCCAAGAACTCATGTCATGCCTTTTCGCGAGAAATCCATGTTGTGTCATTTCATGTCCCAAGATATTCATATCCTGTCAACACTGAGAAATTCATGTCATGTCATGTCCAGAGAAATTCATGTCATGTCATGTCCCCACAAATTCATATAATGTCATGTCATGTCCCAAGAAAATCAAGTCATGTCATGTCCCGAGAAATTCATGCCATGTCATGTCCCAAGAAATTCCTGTCATGTCATGTCTTGTCCAGAGAAATTCATGTCATGTTATGTCCCAAGAAATCCATGTGATGTCATGTCCCGAGAAAATCATGTCATTGACATGTCCCGAGAAATTCTAGTCAAGTCCCAAGATATTCATGTCCTGTCAACCCTGAGAAATTCAAGTCGTGTCATGTCCAGAGAAATTCATGTCATGTCATGTCGCCAGGAATTCATATAATGTTTGTCATGTCCCAAGAAAATCATGTCATGTCGTGTCCCGAGAAATTCATGCCGTCTCATGTCCCGGGAAGTACCTGTCAGGTCATGTCTTGTCCAGAGAAATTCATGTCATGTCATGTCCCGAGAAATCCATGTAATGTCATGTCCCCAGAAATTCATGTTATAGACCGAGAGTTTATGACATGTCATGTCCCGGGAATTTCTTGTCTTGTCATGTCCCGAGACATTCATGTCATGTCATGTACACTCAAATTTATGTCATGTCATGTTATATCATGTCCCGTGAAATTCATGTCATGTCATGTCTTGTCCAGAGAAATTCATTTCATCTCATGTACCTATTAACGGCTGTCATGTCATGTCCTGAGAAATTCATGTCATGTCATGTCGTGTCGCAAGAAATTCATGTCATGTCATTTCCACAGATAGTCATCTCATGTCAATTCGTGTCCCGAGAAATTCAGATCATGTCATGTCATGTCCGGAGATAGTAATGTCAGGTCATGTTGTGAAAAATTCATCTCATATTCCGGGAATTCATGACATCTCATGTCCTGAGAAATTCATGTTATGTCATGTCCCGAGAATTTCATGTCATATCCCGAGAATTCATGACATGTCATGTCCCGAGATATTCATGTGACGCCATGTCTTGAGAAATTCAGAAGTTGTCATGTGCGCAGAAATTCATGACATATCTCGAGGATTCATGACATGTCACGTCCAAAGAAATTCATGTCATGTCATGTCCCGAGAAATTCATTTCATGTCATGTCCCGAGAAATCCATGTTATGTCATTTCCCCAGATATTCATGTCATGTCATGTCATGTCCCAAGAAAATCATGTCATTTCATGTCCCGAGAAATTCAGGCAATGTCATGTCGCGAGAAATTCATGTCATGTCATGTCTTCTCCAGAGAAATTCATGTCATATCATGTCGCAAGAAATCCATGTTATGCCATGTCCCCAGAAATTCATGTCATATCCCGAGAATTCATGAAATGACACGTCCCGTCAAATTCACTTCATGTCATGTACCAAGAAATTCATGCCATGCCATGTTCCCAGAAACTGATGTCATGTCATGTCTTGTCATGTCCCGAGAAATTCATGCAAAATCAAGTTCCCAGAAATTCATGCCATGTCATGTCCCCAGAAATTTATGTCATGTCATTTCCCGAGAAATTTATGTCATGTCATGTCATGTCATGTCTTGTCATGTCCAGAGAAATTCATGTCATGTCACGTCATGTCCCGAGAAATTCATGTCATGTCATGTGCCCATTAATTTATGTCATGTCATGTCCTGAGACATTCATTTCATGTCATGTCCCTAGATAGTATTGTAATGTCAGGTCATGTCATTTGCCGTGACATTCATGTCATGTCATGTCTGGAGAAATTCATGTCATGTCATGTGCCTAGAAATTCATGTCATGTCCCAAGAAAATCATGTCATGTCATATCGCGAGAAATTCATGCCATGTCAGGTCCCCAGGAATTCATGCCATGTCATGTCTTGCGAAATTTATATCATGTCATGTCTTGTCATGTCCCGAGAAACTCATGTCATGTCATGTCATCACCCGAGAAATACATGTCATGTCATGTCCCGAGAAAATCATGTCATTGTCATGTCCCAAGAAAATCATGTCATTGTCATGTCCCGAGAAATTCTAGTCAAGTCCCAAGATATTCATGTCCTGTCAACACTGAGAAATTCAAGTCATGTCATGTCCAGAGAAATTCATGTCATGTCATGTCGCCAGAAATTCATATAATGTTTTGTAATGTCCCAAGAGACTCAGGTCATGCCTTGTCCAGAGAAATTCATGTCATGTCATGTCCCGAGAAATCCATGTAATGTCATGTCCACAGAAATTCATGTTATATACCGAGAATTTATGACATGTCATGTCCCGGGAAATTCTTGTCATTTCATGTCCCCAGAAATTCATATAATGTCGTCATGCCTCCAGAAAATCATGTCATGTCATGTCCCACGAAATTCATGCCATGTCATAGCATGTCCCAAGAAATTCACGCCATGTCATTTCCACAGATAGTCATCTCATGTCAATTCGCTTCCCGAGAAATTCGGACTATTTAATGTCATGTCGCGAGATAGTAATGTCATGTCATGTCGTGAAAAATTCATACCATATCCCGTGAATTCATGACATGTCATGTCCAAAGAAATTTATGTCATATGATGTCATGTCCCCTGAAATTCATGTCAATCCCGAGAATTCATGAAGTGTCATTCCAGAAAAATTCATGTCATGTCATGTCCCGAGAGATTCTTGTCTTGTCATGTCATGTCATGTGCCAAGAAATTCATATCATGTCATGTCCCGAGAAATGCATGTCATCTCATGTGCCCATTAATTTATGTCATGTCATGTGCTGAGAAATTCATGTCATGTCATGTCCCTAGAGAGTATTGTCCTGTCATGTCATGTCATGTGCCGAGAGATTCATGTCATGTCATGTCCCAAGAAAATCATGTCATGTCATGTCCCGAGAAATTCATGTCATTTCACGAGAAATTCATTTCATCTCCCGAGAATTCATATCATGTCATTTCCGGAGATATTCATGTCATGTCATGTCATGTCCTGAGAAAACCATGTCATTGTCATGTCTCGAGAAATTCTAGTCATGTCATGTAACGTCATGTCCAAAAAACTCATGTCATGATTTGTCCCGAGAAATACATGTCATGTCCTTAAGATATTCATGTCCTGTCAACCCAGTGAGATTCATGTCATGTCATGTCACCAGAAATTCATAGAATGTCATGTCATGTCCCAAGAAAGTCATGTCATGTCATGTCCCGAGAAATTCATGCCATGTCATGTCCCGAGAAATACCTGTCATGACATGTCTTGACCAGAGAAATTCATGTCATGTCATGTCGCAAGAAATCCATGTAATGTCATGTCCACAGAAATTCATGTTATATACCGAGAGTTTATGCCATGTCATGTGCTGGGAAATTCATGTCAAGTCATGTCCCCAGAAATTCATATAATGTCATGTCATGTCTCAAGAAAATCATGTTATGTCATGTCCAGCGAAATTCATGCCATGTCATGTCATGTCCCCTGAAATTCATGTCATATCCCGAGAATTCATGACGTGTCATTCCAGAGAATTTCATGTCATGTCATGTCCCGAGAGATTCTTGTCTTGTCATGTCATGTCATGTGCCAAGAAATTCATATCATGTCATGAACCGAGAAATGCATGTCATCTCATGTGCCCATTAATTTATGTCATGTCATGTCCTGAGAAATTCATGTCATGTCATGACCCTAGAGAGTATTGTCCTGTCATGTCATGTCATGTGCCGAGAGATTCATGTCATGTCATGTCCCGAGAAATTCATGTCATGTCATGTCCCAAGAAATTCATGTCATGTGACGAGAAATTCATTTCATATCCAAGAATTCATATCATGTCATTTCCGGAGATATTCATGTCATGTCATGTCATGTCCCGAGAAAATCATGTCATTGTCATGTCCCGATAAATTCTAGTCATGTCATGTAATGTCATGTCCCAAAACCTCATGTCATGATTTGTCCCGAGAAATACATGTCATGTCCTAAGATATTCATGTCCTGTCAACCCAGTGAGATTCCTGTCATGTCATGTCAACAGAAATTCATATAATGTCATGTCATGTCCCAAGAAAGTCATGTCATGTCATGTCCCGAGAAATTCATGCCATGTCATGTCCCGAGAAATACCTGTCATGTCATGTCTTGACCAGAGAAATTCATGTCATGTCATGTCGCGAGAAATCCATGTAATCTCATGTCCACAGAAATTCATTTTATATACCGAGAGTTTATGACATGTCATGTGCCAGGAAATTCATGTCATGTCATGTCCCCAGAAATTCATATAATGTCATGTCATGTCTCAAGAAAATCATGTTATGTCATGTCCCGCGAAATTCATGCCATGTCATGTCCCAAGAAATTCATGTCATGTCATTTCCACAGATAGTCATCTCATGTCAATTCGCATCCCGAGAAATTCGGACCATGTCATGTCATGTCCCGAGATAGTAATGTCATGTCATGTTGTGAAAAATACTTACCATATCCCGTGAATTCATGACATGTCATGTCCACAGAAGTTTATGTCATGTGATGTCATGTCCCCTGAAATTCATGTCATATCCGGAGAATTCATGACGTGTCATTCCAGAGAATTTCATGTCATGTCATGTCCCGAGAGATTCTTGTCTTGTCATGTCATGTCATATGCCAAGAAATTCATATCATGTCATGAACCGAGAAATGCATGTCACCTCATGTGCCCATTAATTTATGTCATGTCATGTCCTGAGAAATTCATGTCATGTCATGACCCTAGAGAGTATTGTCCTGTCATGTCATGTCATGTGCCAAGAGATTCATGTCATGTCATGTCCCAAGAAAATCATGTCATTTCATGTCCCGAGAAATTCAGGCCATGTCATGTCCCAAGAAATTCATGTGATGTCATGTCTTCTCCGGAGAAATTCATGTCATGTTATGTCGCAAGAAATCCATGCTATGCCTTGTCCCCAGAAATTCACATCATATCCCGAGAATTCATGAAATGATATGTCCCGAGAAATTCACTTGATGTCATGTCCCAAGAAATTCATGCCATGCCATGTCCCCAGAAACTTATGTCATGTCATGTCTTGTCATGTCCCGAGAAATTCATGCCAAATCAAGTTCCCAGAAATTCATGCCATGTCATGTCCCCAGAAATTTATGTCATGTCATGTCTTGTCATGTCCCGCGAAATTCATGTCATGTCATCTCCCGAGAAATTCATGTCCTTTCATGTCCCGAGAAATTCATATCATGTCATGTCCACAGAAATTTATGTCATGTCATGTCTTGTCATGTCCCGAGAAATTCAGGTCATATCATGTCATGTCCCAAGATAATCATGTCATGTCATGTCCCAAGAACTCATGTCATGCCTTTTCGCGAGAAATTCATGTTGTGTCATGTCATGTCCCAAGATATTCATATCCTGTCAACACTGAGAAATTCATGTCATGTCATGTCCAGAGAAATTCATGTCATGTCATGTCCCCACAAATTCATACAATGTCATGTCATGTCCCAAGAAAATCAAGTCATGTCATATCCCGAGAAATTCATGCCATGTCATGTCCCAAGAAATTCCTGTCATGTCATGTCTTGTCCAGAGAAATTCATGTCATGTTATGTCCCAAGAAATCCATGTGATGTCATGTCCCGAGAAAATCATGTCATTGACATGTCCCGAGAAATTCTAGTCAAGTCCCAAGATATTCATGTCCTGTCAACCCTGAGAAATTCAAGTCATGTCATGTCCAGAGAAATTCATGTCATGTCATGTCGCCAGGGATTCATATAATGTTTGTCATGTCCCAAGAAAATCATTTCATGTCATGTCCCGAGAAATTCATGCCGTCTCATGTCCCGAGAAGTACCTGTCAGGTCATGTCTTGTCCAGAGAAATTCATGTCATGTCATGTCCGGAGAAATCCATGTAATGTCATGTCCCCAGAAATTCATGTTATAGACCGAGAGTTTATGACATGTCATGTCCCGGGAATTTCTTGTCTTGTCATGTCCCGAGACATTCATGTCATGTCATGTACACTCAAAGTTATGTCATGTCATGTTATATCATGTCCCGAGAAATTCATGTCATGTCATGTCTTGTCCAGAGAAATTCATTTCATCTCATGTACCCATTAACTGCTGTCATGTCATGTCCTGAGAAATTCATGTCATGTCATGTCATGTCGCAAGAAATTCATGTCATGTCATTTCCACAGATAGTCATCTCATGTCAATTCGTGTCCCGAGAAATTCAGATCATGTCATGTCATGTCCGGAGATAGTAATGTCAGGTCATGTTGTGAAAAATTCATCTCATATTCCGGGAATTCATGACATCTAATGTGCAGAGAAATTCATGTTATGTCATGTCCCGAGAATTTCATGTCATATCCCGAGAATTCATGACATGTCATGTCCCGAGATATTCATGTGACGCCATGTCTTGAGAAATTCAGAAGTTGTCATGTGCGCAGAAATTCATGTCAAATCTCGGGGATTCATGACATGTCACGTCCAAAGAAATTCATGTCATGTCATGTCCCGAGAAATTCATTTCATGTCATGTCCCGAGAAATCCATGTTATGTCATTTCCCCAGATATTCATGTCATGTCATGTCATGTCCCAAGAAAATCATGTCATTTCATGTCCCGAGAAATTCAGGCAATGTCATGTCCCGAGAAATTCATGTCATGTCATGTCTTCTCCAGAGAAATTCATGTCATGTCATGTCGCAAGAAATCCATGTTATGCCATGTCCCCAGAAATTCACGTCATATCCCGAGAATTCATGAAATGACACATCCCGTGAAATTCACTTCATGTCATGTACCAAGAAATTCATGCCATGCCATGTTCCCAGAAACTTATGTCATGTCATGTCATGTCATGTTCCGAGAAATTCATGCAAAATCAAGTGCCCAGAAATTCATGCCATGTCATGTCCCCAGAAATTTATGTCATGTCATGTCTTGTCATGTCCAGAGAAATTCATGTCATGTCACGTCATGTCCCGAGAAATTCATGTCATCTCATGTGCCCATTAATTTATGTCATGTCATGTCCTGAGACATTCATTTCATGTCATGTCCCTAGATAGTATTGTAATGTCAGGTCATGTCATTTGCCGTGACATTCATGTCATGTCATGTCTGGAGAAATTCATGTCATGACATGTGCCTAGAAATTCATGTCATGTCCCAAGAAAATCATGTCATGTCATATCGCGAGAAATTCATGCCATGTCAGGTCCCCAGGAATTCATGCCATGTCATGTCTTGCGAAATTTATATCATGTCATGTCTTGTCATGTCCCGAGAAACTCATGTCATGTCATGTCATCACCCGAGAAATACATGTCATGTCATGTCCCGAGAAAATCATGTCATTGTCATGTCCCAAGAAAATCATGTCATTGTCATGTCCTGAGAAATTCTAGTCAAGTCCCAAGATATTCATGTCCTGTCAACACTGAGAAATTCAAGGCATGTCATGTCCAGAGAAATTCATGTCATGTCATGTCGCCAGAAATTCATATAATGTTTTGTAATGTCCCAAGAAACTCAGGTCATGCCTTGTCCAGAGAAATTCATGTCATGTCATGTCCCGAGAAATCCATGTAATGTCATGTCCACAGAAATTCATGTTATATACCGAGAATTTATGACATGTCATGTCCCGGGAAATTCTTGTCATTTCATGTCCCCAGAAATTCATATAATGTCGTCATGCCTCCAGAAAATCATGTCATGTCATGTCCCACCAAAGTCATGCCATGTCATAGCATGTCCCAAGAAATTCATGCCATGTCATTTACACAGATAGTCATCTCATGTCAATTCGCTTCCCGAGAAATTCGGACCATGTCATGTCATGTCGCGAGATAGTAATGTCATGTCATGTCGTGAAAAATTCATACCATATCCCGTGAATTCATGACATGTCATGTCCACAGAAATTTATGTCATGTGATGTCATGTCCCCAGAAATTCATGTCAATCCCGAGAATTCATGAAGTGTCATTCCAGAAAAATTCATGTCATGTCATGTCCCGAGAGATTCTTGTCTTGTCATGTCATGTCATGTGCCAAGAAATTCATATCATGTCATGTCCCGAGAAATGCATGTCATCTCATGTGCCCATTAATTTATGTCATGTCATGTGCTGAGAAATTCATGTCATGTCATGTCCCTAGAGAGTATTGTCCTGTCATGTCATGTCATGTGCCGAGAGATTCATGTCATGTCATGTCCCGAGAAAATCATGTCATGTCATGTCCCGAGAAATTCATGTCATTTCACGAGAAATTCATTTCATCTCCCGAGAATTCATATCATGTCATTTCCGGAGATATTCATGTCATGTCATGTCATGTCCTGAGAAAACCATGTCATTGTCATGTCTCGAGAAATTCTAGTCATGTCATGTAACGTCATGTCCAAAAAACTCATGTCATGATTTGTCCCGAGAAATACATGTCATGTCCTTAAGATATTCATGTCCTGTCAACCCAGTGAGATTCATGTCATGTCATGTCAACAGAAATTCATATAATGTCATGTCATGTCCCAAGAAAGTCATGTCATGTCATGTCCCGAGAAATTCATGCCATGTCATGTCCCGAGAAATACCTGTCATGACATGTCTTGACCAGAGAAATTCATGTCATGTCATGTCGCGAGAAATCCATGTAATGTCATGTCCACAGAAATTCATGTTATATACCGAGAGTTTATGCCATGTCATGTGCCGGGAAATTCATGTCATGTCATGTCCCCAGAAATTCATATAATGTCATGTCATGTCTCAAGAAAATCATGTTATGTCATGTCCCGCGAAATTCATGCCATGTCATGTCATGTCCCAAGAAATTCATGTCATGTCATTTCCACAGATAGTCATCTCATGTCAATTCGCTTCCCGAGAATTTCGGACCATGTCATGTCATGTTCCGAGATAGTAATGTCATGTCATGTCGTGAAAAATACATACCATGTCCCGTGAATTCATGACATGTCATGTCCACAGAAGTTTATATCATGTGATGTCATGTCCCCTGAAATTCATGTCATATCCCGAGAATTCATGACGTGTCATTCCAGAGAATTTCATGTCATGTCATGTCCCGAGAGATTCTTGTCTTGTCATGTCATGTCATGTGCCAAGAAATTCATATCATGTCATGAACCGAGAAATGCATGTCATCTCATGTGCCCATTAATTTATGTCATGTCATGTCCTGAGAAATTCATGTCATGTCATGACCCTAGAGAGTATTGTCCTGTCATGTCATGTCATGTGCCGAGAGATTCATGTCATGTCATGTCCCGAGAAATTCATGTCATGTCATGTCCCGAGAAATTCATGTCATGTCATGTCCCAAGAAATTCATGTCAAGTGACGAGAAATTCATTTCATATCCAGAGAATTCATATCATGTCATTTCCGGAGATATTCATGTCATGTCATGTCATGTCCCGAGAAATTCATGTCATTGTCATGTCCCGAGAAATTCTAGTCTTGTCATGTAATGTCATGTCCCAAAAACCCATGTCATGATTTGTCCCGAGAAATACATGTCATGTCCTAAGATATTCATTTCCTGTCAACCCAGTGAGATTCCTGTCATGTCATGTTAACAGAAATTCATATAATGTCATGTCATGTCCCAAGAACGTCATGTCATGTCATGTCCCGAGAAATTCATGCCATGTCATGTCCCGAGAAATACCTGTCATGTCATGTCTTGACCAGAGAAATTCATGTCATGTCATGTCGCGAGAAATCCATGTAATGTCATGTCCACAGAAATTCATGTTATATACCGAGAGTTTATGACATGTCATGAGCCAGGAAATTCATGTCATGTCATGTCCCCAGAAACTCATATAATGTCATGTGATGTCTCAAGAAAATCATGTTATGTCATGTCCCGCGAAATTCATGCCATGTCATGTCATGTCCCAAGAAATTCATGTCATGTCATTTCCACAGATAGTCATCTCATGTCAATTCGCATCCCGAGAAATTTGGACCATGTCACGTCATGTCCCGAGATAGTAATGTCATGTCATGTTGTGAAAAATACATATCATATCCCGTGAATTCATGGCATGTCATGTCCACAGAAGTTTATGTCATGCGATGTCATGTCCCCTGAAATTCATGTCATATCCCGAGAATTCATGACGTGTCATTCCAGAGAATTTCATGTCATGTCATGTCCCGAGAGATTCTTGTCTTGTCATGTCGTGTCATATGCCAAGAAATTCATATCATGTCATGAACCGAGAAATGCATGTCATCTCATGTGCCCATTAATTTATGTCGTGTCATGTCCTGAGAAATTCATGTCATGTCATGACCCTAGAGAGTATTGTCCTGTCATGTCATGTCATGTGCCAAGAGATTCATGTCATGTCATGTCCCAAGAAAATCATGTCATTTCATGTCCCGAGAAATTCAGGCCATGTCATGTCCCAAGAAATTCATGTGATGTCATGTCTTCTCCAGAGAAATTCATGTCATGTTACGTGACAAGAAATCCATGCTATGCCTTGTCCCCAGAAATTCACATCATATCCCGAAAATTCATGAAATGACATGTCCTGAGAAATTCACTTGATGTCATGTCCCAGGAAATTCATGCCATGCCATGTCCCCAGAAACTTATGTCATGTCATGTCTTGTCATGTCCCGAGAAATTCATGTCATGTCATGTCCCGGGAAATTCATGTCATGTCATGTTCCGCGAAATTAATGTCATGTCATGTCTTGTCATGTCCCGAGAAATTCATGTCATGTCACGTCATGTACCGAGAAATTCATGTCATCGCATGTGCCCATTAATTTATGTCATGTCATGTCCTGAGACATTCATGTCATGTCATGTCTCTAGATAGTATTGTCATGTCAGGTCATGTCATTTGCCGTGAGATTCATGTCATGTCATGTCTGGAGAAATTCATGTCATGTCATGTGCCTAGAAATTCATGTCACGACCCAAGAAAATCATGTCATGTCATGTCCCGAGAAATTCATGCCATGTCAAGTCCCCAGAAATTCATGCCATGTCATGTCTTGAGAAATTTATGTCATGTCATGTCATCTCCCGAGAAACTCATGTGATGTCATGTCCCGAGAAAATCATGTCATTGTCATGTCCCGAGAAATTCTAGTCAAGTCCCAAGATATTCATGTCCTGTCAACACTGAGAAAGTCAAGTCATGTCATGTCCAGATAAATTCATGTCATGTCATGTCGCCAGAAATTCATATAATGGTTTGTCATGTCCCAAGAAAATCATGTCATGTCATGTCCCGAGAGATTCTTGTCTTGTCATGTCATGTCATGTGCCAAGAAATTCATATCATGTCATGTCCCGAGAAATGCATGTCATCTCATGTGCCCATTAATTTATGTCATGTCATGTCCTGAGAAATTCATGTCATGTCATGTCCCTAGAGAGTATTGTCCTGTCATGTCATGTCATGTGCCAAGAGATTCATGTCATGTCATGTCATGTCCCGAGAAATTCATGTCATGTCATGTCCCGAGAAACTCGTGTCATGTCACGAGAAATTCATTTCATATCCAGAGAATTCATATCATGTCATTTCCGGAGATATTCATGTCAAGTCATGTCATGTCCCGAGAAAAGCATGTCATTGTCATGTCCCGAGAAATTCTAGTCATGTCATGTAATGTCATGTCCCAAAAACTCATGTCATGATTTGTCCTGAGAAATACATGTCATGTCCCAAGATATTCATGTCCTGTCAACCCAATGAAATTCATGTCATGTCATGTGCCTAGATATTCATGTCATGTCCCAAGAAAATCATGTCATGTCATGTCCCGAGAAATTCATGCCGTCTCATGTCCCCAGAAATTTATGTCATGTCATGTCTTGTCATGTCCCGTGAAACTCATGTCATGTCATGTCATCTCCCGAGAAATTCATGTCCTGTCATGTCCCGAGAAATTCATATCATGTCATGTCCACAGAAATCTATGTCATGTCATGTCTTGGCATGTCCCGAGAAATTCAGGTAATATCATGTCATGTCCCCAGAAATTCATATAATGTTATGTCATGTCCCAAAAAAATCATGTCATGTCATGTCCCAAGAACTCATGTCATGCCTTTTCACGAGAAATTCATGTTGTGTCATGTCATGTCCCAAGAAAATCATGTCATGTCATGTCCCGAGAAATTCATGCCGTCTCATGTCCCGAGAAGTACCTGTCAGGTCATGTCTTGTCCAGAGAAAATCATGTCATGTCATGTCCCGAGAAATCCATGTAATGTCATGTCCCCAGAAATTCTGTTATAGACCGAGAGTTTATGACATGTCATGTCCCGGAAATTCATGTCATGTCATGTATGAGAAATTCATGCCATGTCATGTCCGCCAAAATTTATGTCATGTCATGTCTTGTCATGTCCCGAGACATTCATGTCATGTCATGTACACACAAATTTATGTCATGTCGTGTTATATCATGTCCCGAGAAATTCATGTCATGTCATGTCTTGTCCAGAGAAATTCATTTCATCTCATGTACCCATTAACTGCTGTCATGTCATGTCCTGAGAAATTCATGTCATGTCATGTCATGTCGCAAGAAATTCATGTCATGTCATTTCCACAGATAGTCATCTCATGTCAATTCGTGTCCCGAGAAATTCAGATCATGTCATGTCATGTCGGGAAATAGTAATGTCAGGTCATGTTGTGAAAAATTCATCTCATATTCCGGGAATTCATGACATCTCATGTCCTGAGAAATTCATGTTATGTCATGTCCCGAGAATTTCATGTCATATCCCGAGAATTCATGACATGTCATGTCCCGAGATATTCATGTGACGCCATGTCTTGAGAAATTCAGAAGTTGTCATGTGCGCAGAAATTCATGTCATATCTCGAGGATTCATGACATGTCATGTCCAAAGAAATTCATGTCATGTCATGTCCCGAGAAATTCATTTCATGTCATGTCCCGAGAAATCCATGTTATGTCATTTCCCCAGATATTCATGTCATGTCATGTCATGTCCCAATAAAATCATGTCATTTCATGTCCCGAGAAATTCAGGCAATGTCATGTCCCGAGAAATTCATGTCATGTCATGTCTTCTCCCGAGAAATTCGTGTCATGTCATGTCGCAAGAAATCCATGTAATGCCATGTCCCCAGAAATTCACGTCATATCCCGAGAATTCATGAAATGACACGTATCGAGAAATTCACTTCATGTCATGTACCAAGAAATTCATGCCATGCCATGTTCCCAGAAACTGATGTCATGTCATGTCTTGTCATGTCCCGAGAAATTCATGCCAAATCAAGTTCCAAGAAATTCATGCCATGTCATGTCCCCAGAAATTTATGTCATGTCATGTCTTGTCATGTCCCGAAAAATTCATGTCATGTCATGTCCCGAGAAATTTATGTCATGTCATGTCATGTCATGTCTTGTCATGTCCAGAGAAATTCATGTCATGTCATGTCATGTCCCGAGAAATTCATGTCATCTCATGTGCCCATTAATTTATGTCATGTCATGTCCTGAGACATTCATTTCATGTCATGTCCCTAGATAGTATTGTAATGTCAGGTCATGTCATTTGCCGTGACATTCATGTCATGTCATGTCTGGAGAAATTCATGTCATGTCATGTGCATAGAAATTCATGTCATGTCCCAAGAAAATCATGTCATGTCATATCCCGAGAAATTCATGCCATGTCAGGTCCCCAGAAATTCATGCCATGTCATGTCTTGCGAAATTTATATCATGTCATGTCTTGTCATGTCCCGAGAAACTCATGTCATGTCATGTCATCACCCGAGAGATACATGTCATGTCATGTCCCGAGAAAATCATGTCATTGTCATGTCCCGAGAAATTCTAGTCAAGTCCCAAGATATTCATGTCCTGTCAACACTGACAAATTCAAGTCATGTCATGTCCAGAGAAATTCATGTCATGTCATGTCGCCAGAAATTCATATAATGTTTTGTAATGTCCCAAGAAAATCAGGTCATGTCTTGTCCCGAGAAATTCATGTCATGTCATGTCCCGAGAAATCCATGTAATGTCATGTCCACAGAAATTCATGTTATATACCGAGAATTTATGACATGTCATGTCCCGGGAAATTCTTGTCATTTCATGTCCCAAGAAATACATGTAATGTCGTCATGCCTCCAGAAAATCATGTCATGTCATGTCCCACGAAATTCATGCCATGTCATATCATGTCCCAAGAAATTCATGCCATGTCATTTCCACAGATAGTCATCTCATGTCAATTCGCTTCCCGAGAAATTCGGACCATGTCATATCATGTCGCGAGATAGTAATGTCATGTCATGTCGTGAAATATTCATACCATATCCCGTGACTTCATGACATGTCATGTCCACAGAAATTTATGTCATGTGATGTCATGTCCCCTGAAATTCATGTCAATCACGAGAATTCATGAAGTGTCATTCCAGAAAAATTCATGTCATGTCATGTCCCGTAAGATTCTTGTCTTGTCATGTCATGTCATGTGCCAAGATATTCATATCATGTCATGTCCCGAGAAATGCATGTCATCTCATGTGCCCATTAATTTATGTCATGTCATGTCCTGAGAAATTCATGTCATGTCATGTCCCTAGAGAGTATTGTCCTGTCATGTCATGTCATGTGCCGAGAGATTCATGTCATGTCATGTCCCGAGAAAATCATGTCATGTCATATCCCGAGAAATTCTTGTCATGTGACGAGAAATTCACTTCATGTCCCAAGAATTCATATCATGTCATTTCCGGAGATATTCATGTCATGTCATGTCATGTCCTGAGAAAACCATGTCATTGTCCTGTCATGTCATGTCATGTCCCGAGAAATTCATGTCATGTGACGAGAAATTCATTTCATATCCAGAGAATTCATATCATGTCATTTCCGGAGATATTCATGTCATGTCATGTCATGTCCCGAGAAAATCATGTCATTGTCATGTCCCAAGAAATTCTAGTCATGTCATGTAATGTCATGTCCCAAAAACTCATGTCATGATTTGTCCCGAGAAATACATGTCATGTCCTAAGATATGCATGTCCTGTCAACCCAGTGAGATTCATGTCATGTCATGTCACCAGAAATTCATATAATGTCATATCATGTCCCAAGAAAGTCATGTCATGTCATGTCCCGAGAAATTCATGCCATGTCATGTCCCGAGAAATACCTGTCATGACATGTCTTGACCAGAGAAATTCATGTCATGTCATGTTGCGAGAAATCCATGTAACGTCATGTCCACAGAAATTCATGTTATATACCGAGAGTTTATGCCATGTCATGTGCCGGGAAATTCATGTCATGTCATGTCCCCAGAAATTCATATAATGTCATGTCATGTCTCAAGAAAATCATGTTATCTCATGTCCCGCGAAATTCATGCCATGTCATGTCATGTCCCAAGAAATTCATGTCATGTCATTTCCACAGATAGTCATCTCATGTCAATTCGCATCCCGAGAAATTCGGACCATGTCATGTCTTGTCCCGAGATAGTAATGTCATGTCATATCGTGAAAAATACATACCATATCCCGTGAATTCATGACATGTCATGTCCACAGAAGTTTATGTCATGTGATGTCATGTCCCCTGAAATTCATGTCATATCCCGAGAATTCATGACGTGTCATTCCAGAGAATTTCATGTCATGTCATGTCGCGAGAGATTCTTGTCTTCGTCATGTCATGTCATGTGCCAAGAAATTCATATCATGTCATGAACCGAGAAATGCATGTCATCTCATGTGCCCATTAATTTATGTCATGTCATGTCCTGAGAAATTCATGTCATGTCATGACCCTAGAGAGTATTGTCCTGTCATGTCATGTCATGTGCCGAGAGATTCATGTCATGTCATGTCCCGAGAAATTCATGTCATGTGACGAGAAATTCATTTCATATCCAGACAATTCATATCATGTCATTTCCGGAGATATTCATGTCATGTCATGTCATGTCCCGAGAAAATCATGTCCCAAAAACTCATGTCATGATTTGTCCCGAGAAATACATGTCATGTCCTTAGATATTCATGTCCTGTCAACCCAGTGAGATTCCTGTCATGTCATGTCAACAGAAATTCATATAATGTCATGTCATGTCCCAAGAAATCATGTCATGTCATGTCCCGAGAAATTCATGCCATGTCATGTCCCGAGAAATACCTGTCATGTCATGTCTTGACCAGAGAAATTCATGTCATGTCATGTCGCGAGAAATCCATGTAATGTCATGTCCACAGAAATTCATGTTATATACCGAGAGTTTATGACATGTCATGTGCCAGGAAATTCATGTCATGTCATGTCCCCAGAAACTCATATAATGTCATGTGATGTCTCAAGAAAATCATGTTATGTCATGTCCCGCGAAATTCATGCCATGTCATGTCATGTCCCAAGAAATTCATGTCATGTCATTTCCACAGATAGTCATCTCATGTCAATTCGCATCCCGAGAAATTCGGACCATGTCATGTCATGTCCCGAGATAGTAATGTCATGTCATGTTGTGAAAAATACATACCATATCCCGTGAATTCATGACATGTCATGTCCACAGAAGTTTATGTCATGTGATGTCATGTCCCCTGAAATTCATGTCATATCCCGAGAATTCATGACGTGTCATTCCAGAGAATTTCATGTCATGTCATGTCCCGAGAGATTCTTGTCCTGTCATGTCATGTCATGTGCCAAGAGATTCATGTCATGTCATGTCCCAAGAAAATTATGTCCTTTCATGTCCCGAGAAATTCAGGCCATGTCATGTCCCAAGAAATTCATGTGATGTCATGTCTTCTCCAGAGAAATTCATGTCATGTTATGTCGCAAGAAATCCATGCTATGCCATGTCCCCAGAAATTCACATCATATCCCAAGAATTCATGAAATGACATGTCCCGAGAAATTCACTTGATGTCATGTCCCAAGAAATTCATGCCATGCCATGTCCCCAGAAACTTATGTCATGTCATGTCTTGTCATGTCCCGAGAAATTCATGCCAAATAAAGTTCCCAGAAATTCATGCCATGTCATGTCCCCAGAAATTTATGTCCTGTCATGTCTTGTCATGTCCCGAGAAATTCATGTCATGTCATGTCCCGGGAAATTCATGTCATGTCATGTCCCGAGAAATTTATGTCATGTCATGTCTTGTCATGTCCCAAGAAATTCATGTCATGTCACGTCATGTACCGAGAAATTCATGTCATCTCATGTGCCCATTAATTTATGTCATGTCATGTCTTGAGAAATTCATTTCATGTCATGTCCCTGGATAGTATTGTCATGTCAGGTCATGTCATTTGCCATGAGATTCATGTCATGTCATGTCTGGAGAAATTCATGTCATGTCATGTGCCTAGAAATTCATGTCACGTCCCAAGAAAATCATGTCATGTCATGTCCCGAGAAATTCATGCAATGTCAAGTCCCCAGAAATTCATGCCATGTCATGTCTTGAGAAATTTATGTCATGTCATGTCTTGTCATGTCGCGAGAAACTCATGTCATGTCATGTCATCTCCCGAGAAACTCATGTCATGTCATGTCCCGAGAAAATCATGTCATTGTCATGTCCCGAGAAATTTATGACATGTCATGTCATGTCATGTCCCGAGAAATTCATGTCATGTCACGTCATGTACCGAGAAATTCATGTCATCTCATGTGCCCATTAATTTATGTCATGTCATGTCTTGAGACATTCATTTCATGTCATGTCCCTGGATAGTATTGTCATGTCAGGTCATGTCATTTGCCGTGAGATTCATGTCATGTCATGTCTGGAGAAATTCATGTCATGTCATGTGCCTAGAAATTCATGTCACGTCCCAAGAAAATCATGTCATGTCATGTCCCGAGAAATTCATGCCATGTCAAGTCCCCAGAAATTCATGCCATGTCATGTCTTGAGAAATTTATGTCATGTCATGTCTTGTCATGTCCCGAGAAACTCATGTCATGTCATGTCATCTCCCGAGAAACTCATGTCATGTCATGTCCCGAGAAAATCATGTCATTGTCATGTCCCGAGAAATTTATGACATGTCATGTCATGTCATGTCTTGTCATGTCCAGAGAAATTCATGTCATGTCACGTCATGTCCCGAGAAATTCATGTCATCTCATGTGCCCATTAATTTATGTCAAGTCATGTCCTGAGACATTCATTTCATGTCATGTCCCTAGATAGTATTGTCATGTCAGGTCATGTCATTTGCCGTAAGATTCATGTCATGTCATGTCTGGAGAAATTCATGTCATGTCATGTGCCTAGAAATTCATGTCACGTCCCAAGAAAATCATGTCATGTCATGTCCCGAGAAATTCATGCCATGTCATGTCCCTAGAGAGTATTGTCCTGTCATGTCATGTCATGTGCCAAGAGATTCATGTCATGTCATGTCCCGAGAAATTCATGTCATGTCATGTCCCGAGAAACTCATGTCATGTCACGAGAAATTCATTTCATATCCCGAGAATTCATATCATGTCATTTCCGGAGATATTCATGTCAAGTCATGTCATGTCCTGAGAAAATCATGTCATTGTCATGTCCCAAGAAATTCTAGTCATGTCATGTAATGTCATGTCCCAAAAACTCATGTCATGATTTGTCCCGAGAAATACATGTCATGTCCCAAGATATTCATGTCCTGTCAACCCAGTGAAATTCATGTCATGTCATGTTAACAGAAATTCATATAATGTCATGTCATGTCCCAAGAAAGTCATGTCATGTCATATCCCGAGAAATGCATGCCATGTCATGTCCCGAGAAATACCTGTCATGTCATGTCTTGACCAGAGAAATTCATGTCATGTCATGTCGCGAGAAATCCATGTAATGTCATGTCCACAGAAATTCATGTTATATACCGAGAGTTTATGACATGTCATGTGCCGGGAAATTCATGTCATGTCATGTCCCCAGAAATTCATATAATGTCATGTCATGTCTCAAGAAAATCATGTTATGTCATGTCCCACGAAATTCATGCCATGTCATGTCATGTCCCAAGAAATTCATGTCATGTCATTTCCACAGATAGTCATCTCATGTCAATTCGCATCCCGAGAAATTCGGACCATGTCATGTCTTGTCCCAAGATAGTAATGTCATGTCATGTTGTGAAAAATACATACCATATCCCGGGAATTCATGACATGTCATGTCCACAGAAGTTTATGTCATGTGATATCATGTCCCCTGAAATTCATGTCATATCCCGAGAATTCATGACGTGTCATTCCAGAGAATTTCATGTCATGTCATGTCCCGAGAGATTCTTGTCTTGTCATGTCATGTCATGTGCCAAGAAATTCATATCATGTCATGAACGGAGAATTGCATGTCATCTCATGTGCCCATTAATTTATGTCGTGTCATGTCGTGAGAAATTCATGTCATTTCATGACCCTAGAGAGTATTGTCCTGTCATGTCATGTCATGTGCCGAGAGATTCATGTCATGTCATGTCCCGAGAAATTCATGTCATGTCATGTCCCGAGAAATTCATGTCATGTGACGAGAAATTCATTTCATATCCAGAGAATTCATATCATGTCATTTCCGGAGATATTCATGTCATGTCATGTCATGTCCCGAGAAAATCATGTCATTGTCATGTCCCGAGAAATTCTAGTCATGTCATGTAATGTCATGTCCCAAAAACTCATGTCGTGATTTGTCCCGAGAAATACATGTCATGTCCCAAGATATTCATGTCCTGTCAACCCAGTGAAATTCATGTCATGTCATGTCGCCAGAAATTCATATAATGTCATGTCATGTCCCAAGAAAATCTTGTCATGTCATGTCCTGAGAAATTCATGCCATGTCATGTCCCAAGAAATACCTGTCATGTCATGTCTTGACCAGAGAAATTCATGTCATGTCATGTCCCGAGATATCCATATAATGTCATGTCCCCAGAAATTCATCATATATACCGAGACTTTATAATATGTCATGTCCCGGGAAATTCATGTCATGTCATGTCCTGAGAAATTCATGCCATGTCATGTCCGCAGAAATTTATGTCATGTCATGTCTTGTCATGTCCCGAGAAATTCATGTCATGTCATGTCACGTCCCAAGAAATTCATGTCATTTCATGTCCCGAGACATTCATGTCATGTCATGTACACACAAATTTATGTCATGTCATGTCATGTCCCGAGAAATTCAACTCATGTCATGTCTTGTCCAGAGAAATTCATTTCACCTCATGTACCCAATAACTGATGTCAAGTCAAATCCCGAGAAATTCATGTCATGTCATGTGATGTCCGGAGATAGTAATGTCATGTCATGTTGTGAAAAATTCATCTCATATTCCAGGAATTCATGACATCTCATGTCTTGAGAAATTCATGTTATGTCATGTCCCGAGAATTTCATGTCATATCCCGAGAATTCATGACATGTCATGTCCCAAGAAATACCTGTCATGTCATGTCTTGACCAGAGAAATTCATGTCATGTCATGTCCCGAGAAATCCATATAATGTCATGTCCCCAGAAATTCATCATATATACCGAGAGTTTATGACATGTCATGTCCCGGGAAATTCATGTCATGTCATGTCCTGAGAAATTCATGCCATGTCATGTCCACAGAAATTTATGTCATGTCATGTCTTGTCATGTCCCGAGAAATTCATGTCATGTCATGTCACGTCTCAAGAAATTCATGTCATGTCATGTCCCGAAACATTCATGTCATGTCATATACACACAAATTTATGTCATGTCATGTCATGTCCCGAGAAATTCAACTCATGTCATGTCTTGTCCAGAGAAATTCATTTCATCTCATGTACCCAATAACTGATGTCAAGTCAAATCCCGAGAAATTCATGTCATGTCATGTGATGTCCGGAGATAGTAATGTCATGTCATGTTGTGAAAAATTCATCTCATATTCCGGGAATTCATGACATCTCATGTATTGAGAAATTCATGTTATGTCATGTCCCGAGAATTTCATGTCATATCCCAAGAATTCATGACATGTCATGTCCAAAGAAATTCATGTCATGTCATGTCCCGAGAAATTCATTTCATGTCATTTGGCGAGATATTCATCTCATATCCAGAGAATTCATGACAAGTCACTCCCGAGAAATTCATGTCATGGCATGTCCCAAGCGATTCTTGCCATGTCATGTCATGTCATGTCATGTGCCAAGAAATTCAGGTCATGTCTTGTCCCGTGATATTCATGCCATGTCATGTCCCGAGAAATTCATGTCATGTCATGCCTTGTCCAGAGAAATTCATGTCATGTCATGTCCCGAGAAATCCATGTTATGTCATTTCCCCAGATATTCATGTCATGTCATGTCATGTCCCAAGAAAATCATGTCATTTCATGTCCCGAGAAATTCAGGCCATGTCATGTCCCGAGAGATTCATGTCATGTCAAGTCCCGAGAAATTCATGTCATGTCAGGTCCCAAGAAATTCATGTCATGTCACGAGATATTCATGTCATCTCATGTGCCCAATGATTTATGTCATGTCATATCCTGAGAAATTCATGTCATGTCATGTCCCTAGAGAGTGTTGTCATGTCATGTCATGTCATGTTCCGAAAGATTCATGTCAAGTCATGTCCCGAGATATTCTAGTCATGTCATATCATGTCATGTCCCAAGAACTCATGTCATGCCTTGTCCCAAGAAATTCAGGTCGTGTCATCTCATGTCCCAAGATAGTCATGTCCTGTCAACCCTGAGAAATTCATGTCTTGTCATGTCCAGATAAATTCATGTCATGTCCCAAGAAATCATGTCATGCCTTGTCCCGACAAACTTATGTCGTGTCATGACATGTCCCAAGAAATTCATCTCCTGTCAACCCTGAGAAATTCATGTCATGTCATGTCCAGAGAAATTCATGCCATGTCATGTCCCGAGAAATTCATGTCATGTTATGTCATGTCCAGAGAAATTCATGTCATGTCATGTCCCAAGAAATCCATGTCATGTCGTGGCCCCAGAAATTCATGTCATATCCCGAGAATTCATGACATGTCATATCCCGAGAAATTCATGTCATGTCATGTCATGTCATGTCCCGAGAAAATCATGTCATTGTCATGTCCCAAGAAATTCTAGTCATGTCATGTAATATTATGTCCCAAAAACTCATGTCATGATTTGTCCCGAGAAATACATATCATGTCCCAAGATATTCATGTCCTGTCAACCCAGTGAAATTCATGTCATGTCATGTCGACAGAAATTCATATAATGTCATGTCATGTACCAAGAAAATCATGTCATGTCATGTCCCGAGAAATTCATGCCATGTCATGTCCTTAGAAATACCTGTCATGTCATGTCTTGACCAGAGAAATTCATGTCATGTCATGTCCCGAGAAATCCATGTAATGTCATGTCCCCAGAAATTCATCATATATACCGAGAGTTTATGACATGTCATGTCCTGGGAAATTCATGTCATGTCATGTCTTGAGAAATTCATGCCATGTCATGTCGCCAGAAAGTTATGTCATGTCATGTCTTGTCATGTCCCGAGAAATTCATGTCATGTCATGTCACGTCCCAAGAAATTCATGTCATGTCATGTCCCGAGACATTCATGTCATGTCATGTACACACAAATTTATGTCATGTCATGTCATGTCCCGAGAAATTCAACTCATGTCATGTCTTGTCCAGAGAAATTCATTTCATCTCATCTACCCAATAACTGATGTCAAGTCAAATCCCGAGAAATTCATGTCATGTCATGTGATGTCCGGAGATAGTAATGTCATGTCATGTTGTGAAAAATTCATCTCATATTCCGGGAATTCATGACATCTCATGTATTGAGAAATTCATGTTATGTCATGTCCCGAGAATTTCATGTCATATCCCAAGAATTCATGACATGTCATGTCCAAAGAAATTCATGTCATGTCATGTCCCGAGAAATTCATTTCATGTCATTTGGCGAGATATTCATCTCATATCCAGAGAATTCATGACAAGTCACTCCCGAGAAATTCATGTCATGGCATGTCCCAAGCGATTCTTGCCATGTCATGTCATGTCATGTCATGTGCCAAGAAATTCAGGTCATGTCTTGTCCCGTGATATTCATGCCATGTCATGTCCCGAGAAATTCATGTCATGTCATGCCTTGTCCAGAGAAATTCATGTCATGTCATGTCCCGAGAAATCCATGTTATGTCATTTCCCCAGATATTCATGTCATGTCATGTCATGTCCCAAGAAAATCATGTCATTTCATGTCCCGAGAAATTCAGGCCATGTCATGTCCCGAGAGATTCATGTCATGTCAAGTCCCGAGAAATTCATGTCATGTCAGGTCCCAAGAAATTCATGTCATGTCACGAGATATTCATGTCATCTCATGTGCCCAATGATTTATGTCATGTCATATCCTGAGAAATTCATGTCATGTCATGTCCCTAGAGAGTGTTGTCATGTCATGTCATGTCATGTTCCGAAAGATTCATGTCAAGTCATGTCCCGAGATATTCTAGTCATGTCATATCATGTCATGTCCCAAGAACTCATGTCATGCCTTGTCCCAAGAAATTCAGGTCGTGTCATCTCATGTCCCAAGATAGTCATGTCCTGTCAACCCTGAGAAATTCATGTCTTGTCATGTCCAGATAAATTCATGTCATGTCCCAAGAAATCATGTCATGCCTTGTCCCGACAAACTTATGTCGTGTCATGACATGTCCCAAGAAATTCATCTCCTGTCAACCCTGAGAAATTCATGTCATGTCATGTCCAGAGAAATTCATGCCATGTCATGTCCCGAGAAATTCATGTCATGTTATGTCATGTCCAGAGAAATTCATGTCATGTCATGTCCCAAGAAATCCATGTCATGTCGTGGCCCCAGAAATTCATGTCATATCCCGAGAATTCATGACATGTCATATCCCGAGAAATTCATGTCATGTCATGTCATGTCATGTCCCGAGAAAATCATGTCATTGTCATGTCCCAAGAAATTCTAGTCATGTCATGTAATATTATGTCCCAAAAACTCATGTCATGATTTGTCCCGAGAAATACATATCATGTCCCAAGATATTCATGTCCTGTCAACCCAGTGAAATTCATGTCATGTCATGTCGACAGAAATTCATATAATGTCATGTCATGTACCAAGAAAATCATGTCATGTCATGTCCCGAGAAATTCATGCCATGTCATGTCCTTAGAAATACCTGTCATGTCATGTCTTGACCAGAGAAATTCATGTCATGTCATGTCCCGAGAAATCCATGTAATGTCATGTCCCCAGAAATTCATCATATATACCGAGAGTTTATGACATGTCATGTCCTGGGAAATTCATGTCATGTCATGTCTTGAGAAATTCATGCCATGTCATGTCGCCAGAAAGTTATGTCATGTCATGTCTTGTCATGTCCCGAGAAATTCATGTCATGTCATGTCACGTCCCAAGAAATTCATGTCATTTCATGTCCCGAGACATTCATGTCATGTCATGTACACACAAATTTATGTCATGTCATGTCATGTCCCGAGAAATTCAACTCATGTCATGTCTTGTCCAGAGAAATTCATTTCATCTCATGTACCCAATAACTGATGTCAAGTCAAATCCCGAGAAATTCATGTCATGTCATGTGATGTCCGGAGATAGTAATGTCATGTCATGTTGTGAAAAATTCATCTCATATTCCGGGAATTCATGACATCTCATGTATTGAGAAATTCATGTTATGTCATGTCCCGAGAATTTCATGTCATATCCCAAGAATTCATGACATGTCATGTCCAAAGAAATTCATGTCATGTCATGTCCCGAGAAATTCATTTCATGTCATTTGGCGAGATATTCATCTCATATCCAGAGAATTCATGACAAGTCACTCCCGAGAAATTCATGTCATGGCATGTCCCAAGCGATTCTTGCCATGTCATGTCATGTCATGTCATGTGCCAAGAAATTCAGGTCATGTCTTGTCCCGTGATATTCATGCCATGTCATGTCCCGAGAAATTCATGTCATGTCATGCCTTGTCCAGAGAAATTCATGTCATGTCATGTCCCGAGAAATCCATGTTATGTCATTTCCCCAGATATTCATGTCATGTCATGTCATGTCCCAAGAAAATCATGTCATTTCATGTCCCGAGAAATTCAGGCCATGTCATGTCCCGAGAGATTCATGTCATGTCAAGTCCCGAGAAATTCATGTCATGTCAGGTCCCAAGAAATTCATGTCATGTCACGAGATATTCATGTCATCTCATGTGCCCAATGATTTATGTCATGTCATATCCTGAGAAATTCATGTCATGTCATGTCCCTAGAGAGTGTTGTCATGTCATGTCATGTCATGTTCCGAAAGATTCATGTCAAGTCATGTCCCGAGATATTCTAGTCATGTCATATCATGTCATGTCCCAAGAACTCATGTCATGCCTTGTCCCAAGAAATTCAGGTCGTGTCATCTCATGTCCCAAGATAGTCATGTCCTGTCAACCCTGAGAAATTCATGTCTTGTCATGTCCAGATAAATTCATGTCATGTCCCAAGAAATCATGTCATGCCTTGTCCCGACAAACTTATGTCGTGTCATGACATGTCCCAAGAAATTCATCTCCTGTCAACCCTGAGAAATTCATGTCATGTCATGTCCAGAGAAATTCATGCCATGTCATGTCCCGAGAAATTCATGTCATGTTATGTCATGTCCAGAGAAATTCATGTCATGTCATGTCCCAAGAAATCCATGTCATGTCGTGGCCCCAGAAATTCATGTCATATCCCGAGAATTCATGACATGTCATATCCCGAGAAATTCATGTCATGTCATGTCATGTCATGTCCCGAGAAAATCATGTCATTGTCATGTCCCAAGAAATTCTAGTCATGTCATGTAATATTATGTCCCAAAAACTCATGTCATGATTTGTCCCGAGAAATACATATCATGTCCCAAGATATTCATGTCCTGTCAACCCAGTGAAATTCATGTCATGTCATGTCGACAGAAATTCATATAATGTCATGTCATGTACCAAGAAAATCATGTCATGTCATGTCCCGAGAAATTCATGCCATGTCATGTCCTTAGAAATACCTGTCATGTCATGTCTTGACCAGAGAAATTCATGTCATGTCATGTCCCGAGAAATCCATGTAATGTCATGTCCCCAGAAATTCATCATATATACCGAGAGTTTATGACATGTCATGTCCTGGGAAATTCATGTCATGTCATGTCTTGAGAAATTCATGCCATGTCATGTCGCCAGAAAGTTATGTCATGTCATGTCTTGTCATGTCCCGAGAAATTCATGTCATGTCATGTCACGTCCCAAGAAATTCATGTCATGTCATGTCCCGAGACATTCATGTCATGTCATGTACACACAAATTTATGTCATGTCATGTCATGTCCCGAGAAATTCAACTCATGTCATGTCTTGTCCAGAGAAATTCATTTCATCTCATCTACCCAATAACTGATGTCAAGTCAAATCCCGAGAAATTCATGTCATGTCATGTGATGTCCGGAGATAGTAATGTCATGTCATGTTGTGAAAAATTCATCTCATATTCCGGGAATTCATGACATCTCATCTCCTGAGAAATTCATGTTATGTCATGTCCCGAGAATTTCATGTCATAACCTGAGAATTCATGACATGTCATGTCCCGTGATATTCATGTGACTCCATGTCTTGGAAATTCAGAAGATGTCATGTGCGCAGAAATTCGTGTCATATCTCGAGGATTCATGACATGTCATGTCCAAAGAAATTCATGTCATGTCATGTCCCGAGAAATTCATTTCATGTCATTTGGCGAGAAATTCATGTCATATCCAGAGAATTCATGACAAGTCACTGCCGAGAAATTCATGTCATGACATTTCCCAAGCGATTCTTGCCATGTCATGTCATGTCAAATCATGTGCCAAGAAATTCATGTCATGTCTTGTCCAGAGAAATTCATTTCACCTCATGTACCCAATAACTGATGTCAAGTCAAATCCCGAGAAATTCATGTCATGTCATGTGATGTCCGGAGATAGTAATGTCATGTCATGTTGTGAAAAATTAATCTCATATTCCAGGAATTCATGACATCTCATGTCTTGAGAAATTCATGTTATGTCATGTCCCGAGAATTTCATGTCATATCCCGAGAATTCATGACATGTCATGTCCCAAGAAATACCTGTCATGTCATGTCTTGACCAGAGAAATTCATGTCATGTCATGTCCCGAGAAATCCATATAATGTCATGTCCCCAGAAATTCATCATATATACCGAGAGTTTATGACATGTCATGTCCCGGGAAATTCATGTCATGTCATGTCCTGAGAAATTCATGCCATGTCATGTCCACAGAAATTTATGTCATGTCATGTCATGTCCCGAGAAATTCATGTCATGTCATGTCACGTCTCAAGAAATTCATGTCATGTCATGTCCCGAGACATTCATGTCATGTCATATACACACAAATTTATGTCATGTCATGTCATGTCCCGAGAAATTCAACTCATGTCATGTCTTGTCCAGAGAAATTCATTTCATCTCATGTACCCAATAACTGATGTCAAGTCAAATCCCGAGAAATTCATGTCATGTCATGTGATGTCCGGAGATAGTAATGTCATGTCATGTTGTGAAAAATTCATCTCATATTCCTGGAATTCATGACATCTCATGTATTGAGAAATTCATGTTATGTCATGTCCCGAGAATTTCATGTCATATCCCAAGAATTCATGACATGTCATGTCCAAAGAAATTCATGTCATGTCATGTCCCGAGAAATTCATTTCATGTCATTTGGCGAGAAATTCATCTCATATCCAGAGAATTCATGACAAGTCACTCCCGAGAAATTCATGTCATGGCATGTCCCAAGCGATTCTTGCCATGTCATGTCATGTCATGTCATGTGCCAAGAAATTCAGGTCATGTCTTGTCCCGTGATATTCATGCCATGTCATGTCCCGAGAAATTCATGTCATGTCATGCCTTGTCCAGAGAAATTCATGTCATGTCATGTCCCGAGAAATCCATGTTATGTCATTTCCCCAGATATTCATGTCATGTCATGTCATGTCCCAAGAAAATCATGTCATTTCATGTCCCGAGAAATTCAGGCCATGTCATGTCCCGAGAGATTCATGTCATGTCAAGTCCCGAGAAATTCATGTCATGTCAGGTCCCAAGAAATTCATGTCATGTCACGAGATATTCATGTCATCTCATGTGCCCAATGATTTATGTCATGTCATATCCTGAGAAATTCATGTCATGTCATGTCCCTTGAGAGTGTTGTCATGTCATGTCATGTCATGTCCCCAGAAACTCATATAATGTCATGTGATGTCTCAAGAAAATCATGTTATGTCATGTCCCGCGAAATTCATGCCATGTCATGTCATGTCCCAAGAAATTCATGTCATGTCATTTCCACAGATAGTCATCTCATGTCAATTCGCATCCCGAGAAATTCGGACCATGTCATGTCATGTCCCGAGATAGTAATGTCATGTCATGTTGTGAAAAATACATACCATATCCCGTGAATTCATGACATGTCATGTCCACAGAAGTTTATGTCATGTGATGTCATGTCCCCTGAAATTCATGTCATATCCCGAGAATTCATGACGTGTCATTCCAGAGAATTTCATGTCATGTCATGTCCCGAGAGATTCTTGTCCTGTCATGTCATGTCATGTGCCAAGAGATTCATGTCATGTCATGTCCCAAGAAAATTATGTCCTTTCATGTCCCGAGAAATTCAGGCCATGTCATGTCCCAAGAAATTCATGTGATGTCATGTCTTCTCCAGAGAAATTCATGTCATGTTATGTCGCAAGAAATCCATGCTATGCCATGTCCCCAGAAATTCACATCATATCCCAAGAATTCATGAAATGACATGTCCCGAGAAATTCACTTGATGTCATGTCCCAAGAAATTCATGCCATGCCATGTCCCCAGAAACTTATGTCATGTCATGTCTTGTCATGTCCCGAGAAATTCATGCCAAATAAAGTTCCCAGAAATTCATGCCATGTCATGTCCCCAGAAATTTATGTCATGTCATGCCTTGTCATGTCCCGAGAAATTCATGTCATGTCATGTCCCGGGAAATTCATGTCATGTCATGTCCCGAGAAATTTATGTCATGTCATGTCTTGTCATGTCCCAAGAAATTCATGTCATGTCACATCATGTACCGAGAAATTCATGTCATCTCATGTGCCCATTAATTTATGTCATGTCATGTCTTGAGAAATTCATTTCATGTCATGTCCCTGGATAGTATTGTCATGTCAGGTCATGTCATTTGCCATGAGATTCATGTCATGTCATGTCTGGAGAAATTCATGTCATGTCATGTGCCTAGAAATTCATGTCACGTCCCAAGAAAATCACGTCATGTCATGTCCCGAGAAATTCATGCAATGTCAAGTCCCCAGAAATTCATGCCATGTCATGTCTTGAGAAATTTATGTCATGTCATGTCTTGTCATGTCGCGAGAAACTCATGTCATGTCATGTCATCTCCCGAGAAACTCATGTCATGTCATGTCCCGAGAAAATCATGTCATTGTCATGTCCCGAGAAATTTATGACATGTCATGTCATGTCATGTCCCGAGAAATTCATGTCATGTCACGTCATGTACCGAGAAATTCATGTCATCTCATGTGCCCATTAATTTATGTCATGTCATGTCTTGAGACATTCATTTCATGTCATGTCCCTGGATAGTATTGTCATGTCAGGTCATGTCATTTGCCGTGAGATTCATGTCATGTCATGTCTGGAGAAATTCATGTCATGTCATGTGCCTAGAAATTCATGTCACGTCCCAAGAAAATCATGTCATGTCATGTCCCGAGAAATTCATGCCATGTCAAGTCCCCAGAAATTCATGCCATGTCATGTCTTGAGAAATTTATGTCATGTCATGTCTTGTCATGTCCCGAGAAACTCATGTCATGTCATGTCATCTCCCGAGAAACTCATGTCATGTCATGTCATCTCCCGAGAAACTCATGTCATGTCATGTCTTGTCATGTCCAGAGAAATTCATGTCATGTCACGTCATGTCCCGAGAAATTCATGTCATCTCATGTGCCCATTAATTTATGTCAAGTCATGTCCTGAGACATTCATTTCATGTCATGTCCCTAGATAGTATTGTCATGTCAGGTCATGTCATTTGCCGTAAGATTCATGTCATGTCATGTCTGGAGAAATTCATGTCATGTCATGTGCCTAGAAATTCATGTCACGTCCCAAGAAAATCATGTCATGTCATGTCCCGAGAAATTCATGCCATGTCATGTCCCTAGAGAGTATTGTCCTGTCATGTCATGTCATGTGCCAAGAGATTCATGTCATGTCATGTCCCGAGAAATTCATGTCATGTCATGTCCCGAGAAACTCATGTCATGTCACGAGAAATTCATTTCATATCCCGAGAATTCATATCATGTCATTTCCGGAGATATTCATGTCAAGTCATGTCATGTCCTGAGAAAATCATGTCATTGTCATGTCCCAAGAAATTCTAGTCATGTCATGTAATGTCATGTCCCAAAAACTCATGTCATGATTTGTCCCGAGAAATACATGTCATGTCCCAAGATATTCATGTCCTGTCAACCCAGTGAAATTCATGTCATGTCATGTTAACAGAAATTCATATAATGTCATGTCATGTCCCAAGAAAGTCATGTCATGTCATATCCCGAGAAATGCATGCCATGTCATGTCCCGAGAAATACCTGTCATGTCATGTCTTGACCAGAGAAATTCATGTCATGTCATGTCGCGAGAAATCCATGTAATGTCATGTCCACAGAAATTCATGTTATATACCGAGAGTTTATGACATGTCATGTGCCGGGAAATTCATGTCATGTCATGTCCCCAGAAATTCATATAATGTCATGTCATGTCTCAAGAAAATCATGTTATGTCATGTCCCACGAAATTCATGCCATGTCATGTCATGTCCCAAGAAATTCATGTCATGTCATTTCCACAGATAGTCATCTCATGTCAATTCGCATCCCGAGAAATTCGGACCATGTCATGTCTTGTCCCAAGATAGTAATGTCATGTCATGTTGTGAAAAATACATACCATATCCCGGGAATTCATGACATGTCATGTCCACAGAAGTTTATGTCATGTGATATCATGTCCCCTGAAATTCATGTCATATCCCGAGAATTCATGACGTGTCATTCCAGAGAATTTCATGTCATGTCATGTCCCGAGAGATTCTTGTCTTGTCATGTCATGTCATGTGCCAAGAAATTCATATCATGTCATGAACGGAGAATTGCATGTCATCTCATGTGCCCATTAATTTATGTCGTGTCATGTCGTGAGAAATTCATGTCATTTCATGACCCTAGAGAGTATTGTCCTGTCATGTCATGTCATGTGCCGAGAGATTCATGTCATGTCATGTCCCGAGAAATTCATGTCATGTCATGTCCCGAGAAATTCATGTCATGTGACGAGAAATTCATTTCATATCCAGAGAATTCATATCATGTCATTTCCGGAGATATTCATGTCATGTCATGTCATGTCCCGAGAAAATCATGTCATTGTCATGTCCCGAGAAATTCTAGTCATGTCATGTAATGTCATGTCCCAAAAACTCATGTCGTGATTTGTCCCGAGAAATACATGTCATGTCCCAAGATATTCATGTCCTGTCAACCCAGTGAAATTCATGTCATGTCATGTCGCCAGAAATTCATATAATGTCATGTCATGTCCCAAGAAAATCTTGTCATGTCATGTCCTGAGAAATTCATGCCATGTCATGTCCCAAGAAATACCTGTCATGTCATGTCTTGACCAGAGAAATTCATGTCATGTCATGTCCCGAGAAATCCATATAATGTCATGTCCCCAGAAATTCATCATATATACCGAGACTTTATAATATGTCATGTCCCGGGAAATTCATGTCATGTCATGTCCTGAGAAATTCATGCCATGTCATGTCCGCAGAAATTTATGTCATGTCATGTCTTGTCATGTCCCGAGAAATTCATGTCATGTCATGTCACGTCCCAAGAAATTCATGTCATTTCATGTCCCGAGACATTCATGTCATGTCATGTACACACAAATTTATGTCATGTCATGTCATGTCCCGAGAAATTCAACTCATGTCATGTCTTGTCCAGAGAAATTCATTTCACCTCATGTACCCAATAACTGATGTCAAGTCAAATCCCGAAAAATTCATGTCATGTCATGTGATGTCCGGAGATAGTAATGTCATGTCATGTTGTGAAAAATTCATCTCATATTCCAGGAATTCATGACATCTCATGTCTTGAGAAATTCATGTTATGTCATGTCCCGAGAATTTCATGTCATATCCCGAGAATTCATGACATGTCATGTCCCAAGAAATACCTGTCATGTCATGTCTTGACCAGAGAAATTCATGTCATGTCATGTCCCGAGTAATCCATATAATGTCATGTCCCCAGAAATTCATCATATATACCGAGAGTTTATGACATGTCATGTCCCGGGAAATTCATGTCATGTCATGTCCTGAGAAATTCATGCCATGTCATGTCCACAGAAATTTATGTCATGTCATGTCTTGTCATGTCCCGAGAAATTCATGTCATGTCATGTCACGTCTCAAGAAATTCATGTCATGTCATGTCCCGAAACATTCATGTCATGTCATATACACACAAATTTATGTCATGTCATGTCATGTCCCGAGAAATTCAACTCATGTCATGTCTTGTCCAGAGAAATTCATTTCATCTCATGTACCCAATAACTGATGTCAAGTCAAATCCCGAGAAATTCATGTCATGTCATGTGATGTCCGGAGATAGTAATGTCATGTCATGTTGTGAAAAATTCATCTCATATTCCGGGAATTCATGACATCTCATGTATTGAGAAATTCATGTTATGTCATGTCCCGAGAATTTCATGTCATATCCCAAGAATTCATGACATGTCATGTCCAAAGAAATTCATGTCATGTCATGTCCCGAGAAATTCATTTCATGTCATTTGGCGAGATATTCATCTCATATCCAGAGAATTCATGACAAGTCACTCCCGAGAAATTCATGTCATGGCATGTCCCAAGCGATTCTTGCCATGTCATGTCATGTCATGTCATGTGCCAAGAAATTCAGGTCATGTCTTGTCCCGTGATATTCATGCCATGTCATGTCCCGAGAAATTCATGTCATGTCATGCCTTGTCCAGAGAAATTCATGTCATGTCATGTCCCGAGAAATCCATGTTATGTCATTTCCCCAGATATTCATGTCATGTCATGTCATGTCCCAAGAAAATCATGTCATTTCATGTCCCGAGAAATTCAGGCCATGTCATGTCCCGAGAGATTCATGTCATGTCAAGTCCCGAGAAATTCATGTCATGTCAGGTCCCAAGAAATTCATGTCATGTCACGAGATATTCATGTCATCTCATGTGCCCAATGATTTATGTCATGTCATATCCTGAGAAATTCATGTCATGTCATGTCCCTAGAGAGTGTTGTCATGTCATGTCATGTCATGTTCCGAAAGATTCATGTCAAGTCATGTCCCGAGATATTCTAGTCATGTCATATCATGTCATGTCCCAAGAACTCATGTCATGCCTTGTCCCAAGAAATTCAGGTCGTGTCATCTCATGTCCCAAGATAGTCATGTCCTGTCAACCCTGAGAAATTCATGTCTTGTCATGTCCAGATAAATTCATGTCATGTCCCAAGAAATCATGTCATGCCTTGTCCCGACAAACTTATGTCGTGTCATGACATGTCCCAAGAAATTCATCTCCTGTCAACCCTGAGAAATTCATGTCATGTCATGTCCAGAGAAATTCATGCCATGTCATGTCCCGAGAAATTCATGTCATGTTATGTCATGTCCAGAGAAATTCATGTCATGTCATGTCCCAAGAAATCCATGTCATGTCGTGGCCCCAGAAATTCATGTCATATCCCGAGAATTCATGACATGTCATATCCCGAGAAATTCATGTCATGTCATGTCATGTCATGTCCCGAGAAAATCATGTCATTGTCATGTCCCAAGAAATTCTAGTCATGTCATGTAATATTATGTCCCAAAAACTCATGTCATGATTTGTCCCGAGAAATACATATCATGTCCCAAGATATTCATGTCCTGTCAACCCAGTGAAATTCATGTCATGTCATGTCGACAGAAATTCATATAATGTCATGTCATGTACCAAGAAAATCATGTCATGTCATGTCCCGAGAAATTCATGCCATGTCATGTCCTTAGAAATACCTGTCATGTCATGTCTTGACCAGAGAAATTCATGTCATGTCATGTCCCGAGAAATCCATGTAATGTCATGTCCCCAGAAATTCATCATATATACCGAGAGTTTATGACATGTCATGTCCTGGGAAATTCATGTCATGTCATGTCTTGAGAAATTCATGCCATGTCATGTCGCCAGAAAGTTATGTCATGTCATGTCTTGTCATGTCCCGAGAAATTCATGTCATGTCATGTCACGTCCCAAGAAATTCATGTCATGTCATGTCCCGAGACATTCATGTCATGTCATGTACACACAAATTTATGTCATGTCATGTCATGTCCCGAGAAATTCAACTCATGTCATGTCTTGTCCAGAGAAATTCATTTCATCTCATCTACCCAATAACTGATGTCAAGTCAAATCCCGAGAAATTCATGTCATGTCATGTGATGTCCGGAGATAGTAATGTCATGTCATGTTGTGAAAAATTCATCTCATATTCCGGGAATTCATGACATCTCATCTCCTGAGAAATTCATGTTATGTCATGTCCCGAGAATTTCATGTCATAACCTGAGAATTCATGACATGTCATGTCCCGTGATATTCATGTGACTCCATGTCTTGGAAATTCAGAAGATGTCATGTGCGCAGAAATTCGTGTCATATCTCGAGGATTCATGACATGTCATGTCCAAAGAAATTCATGTCATGTCATGTCCCGAGAAATTCATTTCATGTCATTTGGCGAGAAATTCATGTCATATCCAGAGAATTCATGACAAGTCACTGCCGAGAAATTCATGTCATGACATTTCCCAAGCGATTCTTGCCATGTCATGTCATGTCAAATCATGTGCCAAGAAATTCATGTCATGTCTTGTCCAGAGAAATTCATTTCACCTCATGTACCCAATAACTGATGTCAAGTCAAATCCCGAGAAATTCATGTCATGTCATGTGATGTCCGGAGATAGTAATGTCATGTCATGTTGTGAAAAATTAATCTCATATTCCAGGAATTCATGACATCTCATGTCTTGAGAAATTCATGTTATGTCATGTCCCGAGAATTTCATGTCATATCCCGAGAATTCATGACATGTCATGTCCCAAGAAATACCTGTCATGTCATGTCTTGACCAGAGAAATTCATGTCATGTCATGTCCCGAGAAATCCATATAATGTCATGTCCCCAGAAATTCATCATATATACCGAGAGTTTATGACATGTCATGTCCCGGGAAATTCATGTCATGTCATGTCCTGAGAAATTCATGCCATGTCATGTCCACAGAAATTTATGTCATGTCATGTCATGTCCCGAGAAATTCATGTCATGTCATGTCACGTCTCAAGAAATTCATGTCATGTCATGTCCCGAGACATTCATGTCATGTCATATACACACAAATTTATGTCATGTCATGTCATGTCCCGAGAAATTCAACTCATGTCATGTCTTGTCCAGAGAAATTCATTTCATCTCATGTACCCAATAACTGATGTCAAGTCAAATCCCGAGAAATTCATGTCATGTCATGTGATGTCCGGAGATAGTAATGTCATGTCATGTTGTGAAAAATTCATCTCATATTCCTGGAATTCATGACATCTCATGTATTGAGAAATTCATGTTATGTCATGTCCCGAGAATTTCATGTCATATCCCAAGAATTCATGACATGTCATGTCCAAAGAAATTCATGTCATGTCATGTCCCGAGAAATTCATTTCATGTCATTTGGCGAGAAATTCATCTCATATCCAGAGAATTCATGACAAGTCACTCCCGAGAAATTCATGTCATGGCATGTCCCAAGCGATTCTTGCCATGTCATGTCATGTCATGTCATGTGCCAAGAAATTCAGGTCATGTCTTGTCCCGTGATATTCATGCCATGTCATGTCCCGAGAAATTCATGTCATGTCATGCCTTGTCCAGAGAAATTCATGTCATGTCATGTCCCGAGAAATCCATGTTATGTCATTTCCCCAGATATTCATGTCATGTCATGTCATGTCCCAAGAAAATCATGTCATTTCATGTCCCGAGAAATTCAGGCCATGTCATGTCCCGAGAGATTCATGTCATGTCAAGTCCCGAGAAATTCATGTCATGTCAGGTCCCAAGAAATTCATGTCATGTCACGAGATATTCATGTCATCTCATGTGCCCAATGATTTATGTCATGTCATATCCTGAGAAATTCATGTCATGTCATGTCCCTAGAGAGTGTTGTCATGTCATGTCATGTCATGTCCCCAGAAACTCATATAATGTCATGTGATGTCTCAAGAAAATCATGTTATGTCATGTCCCGCGAAATTCATGCCATGTCATGTCATGTCCCAAGAAATTCATGTCATGTCATTTCCACAGATAGTCATCTCATGTCAATTCGCATCCCGAGAAATTCGGACCATGTCATGTCATGTCCCGAGATAGTAATGTCATGTCATGTTGTGAAAAATACATACCATATCCCGTGAATTCATGACATGTCATGTCCACAGAAGTTTATGTCATGTGATGTCATGTCCCCTGAAATTCATGTCATATCCCGAGAATTCATGACGTGTCATTCCAGAGAATTTCATGTCATGTCATGTCCCGAGAGATTCTTGTCCTGTCATGTCATGTCATGTGCCAAGAGATTCATGTCATGTCATGTCCCAAGAAAATTATGTCCTTTCATGTCCCGAGAAATTCAGGCCATGTCATGTCCCAAGAAATTCATGTGATGTCATGTCTTCTCCAGAGAAATTCATGTCATGTTATGTCGCAAGAAATCCATGCTATGCCATGTCCCCAGAAATTCACATCATATCCCAAGAATTCATGAAATGACATGTCCCGAGAAATTCACTTGATGTCATGTCCCAAGAAATTCATGCCATGCCATGTCCCCAGAAACTTATGTCATGTCATGTCTTGTCATGTCCCGAGAAATTCATGCCAAATAAAGTTCCCAGAAATTCATGCCATGTCATGTCCCCAGAAATTTATGTCATGTCATGCCTTGTCATGTCCCGAGAAATTCATGTCATGTCATGTCCCGGGAAATTCATGTCATGTCATGTCCCGAGAAATTTATGTCATGTCATGTCTTGTCATGTCCCAAGAAATTCATGTCATGTCACATCATGTACCGAGAAATTCATGTCATCTCATGTGCCCATTAATTTATGTCATGTCATGTCTTGAGAAATTCATTTCATGTCATGTCCCTGGATAGTATTGTCATGTCAGGTCATGTCATTTGCCATGAGATTCATGTCATGTCATGTCTGGAGAAATTCATGTCATGTCATGTGCCTAGAAATTCATGTCACGTCCCAAGAAAATCACGTCATGTCATGTCCCGAGAAATTCATGCAATGTCAAGTCCCCAGAAATTCATGCCATGTCATGTCTTGAGAAATTTATGTCATGTCATGTCTTGTCATGTCGCGAGAAACTCATGTCATGTCATGTCATCTCCCGAGAAACTCATGTCATGTCATGTCCCGAGAAAATCATGTCATTGTCATGTCCCGAGAAATTTATGACATGTCATGTCATGTCATGTCCCGAGAAATTCATGTCATGTCACGTCATGTACCGAGAAATTCATGTCATCTCATGTGCCCATTAATTTATGTCATGTCATGTCTTGAGACATTCATTTCATGTCATGTCCCTGGATAGTATTGTCATGTCAGGTCATGTCATTTGCCGTGAGATTCATGTCATGTCATGTCTGGAGAAATTCATGTCATGTCATGTGCCTAGAAATTCATGTCACGTCCCAAGAAAATCATGTCATGTCATGTCCCGAGAAATTCATGCCATGTCAAGTCCCCAGAAATTCATGCCATGTCATGTCTTGAGAAATTTATGTCATGTCATGTCTTGTCATGTCCCGAGAAACTCATGTCATGTCATGTCATCTCCCGAGAAACTCATGTCATGTCATGTCATCTCCCGAGAAACTCATGTCATGTCATGTCTTGTCATGTCCAGAGAAATTCATGTCATGTCACGTCATGTCCCGAGAAATTCATGTCATCTCATGTGCCCATTAATTTATGTCAAGTCATGTCCTGAGACATTCATTTCATGTCATGTCCCTAGATAGTATTGTCATGTCAGGTCATGTCATTTGCCGTAAGATTCATGTCATGTCATGTCTGGAGAAATTCATGTCATGTCATGTGCCTAGAAATTCATGTCACGTCCCAAGAAAATCATGTCATGTCATGTCCCGAGAAATTCATGCCATGTCATGTCCCTAGAGAGTATTGTCCTGTCATGTCATGTCATGTGCCAAGAGATTCATGTCATGTCATGTCCCGAGAAATTCATGTCATGTCATGTCCCGAGAAACTCATGTCATGTCACGAGAAATTCATTTCATATCCCGAGAATTCATATCATGTCATTTCCGGAGATATTCATGTCAAGTCATGTCATGTCCTGAGAAAATCATGTCATTGTCATGTCCCAAGAAATTCTAGTCATGTCATGTAATGTCATGTCCCAAAAACTCATGTCATGATTTGTCCCGAGAAATACATGTCATGTCCCAAGATATTCATGTCCTGTCAACCCAGTGAAATTCATGTCATGTCATGTTAACAGAAATTCATATAATGTCATGTCATGTCCCAAGAAAGTCATGTCATGTCATATCCCGAGAAATGCATGCCATGTCATGTCCCGAGAAATACCTGTCATGTCATGTCTTGACCAGAGAAATTCATGTCATGTCATGTCGCGAGAAATCCATGTAATGTCATGTCCACAGAAATTCATGTTATATACCGAGAGTTTATGACATGTCATGTGCCGGGAAATTCATGTCATGTCATGTCCCCAGAAATTCATATAATGTCATGTCATGTCTCAAGAAAATCATGTTATGTCATGTCCCACGAAATTCATGCCATGTCATGTCATGTCCCAAGAAATTCATGTCATGTCATTTCCACAGATAGTCATCTCATGTCAATTCGCATCCCGAGAAATTCGGACCATGTCATGTCTTGTCCCAAGATAGTAATGTCATGTCATGTTGTGAAAAATACATACCATATCCCGGGAATTCATGACATGTCATGTCCACAGAAGTTTATGTCATGTGATATCATGTCCCCTGAAATTCATGTCATATCCCGAGAATTCATGACGTGTCATTCCAGAGAATTTCATGTCATGTCATGTCCCGAGAGATTCTTGTCTTGTCATGTCATGTCATGTGCCAAGAAATTCATATCATGTCATGAACGGAGAATTGCATGTCATCTCATGTGCCCATTAATTTATGTCGTGTCATGTCGTGAGAAATTCATGTCATTTCATGACCCTAGAGAGTATTGTCCTGTCATGTCATGTCATGTGCCGAGAGATTCATGTCATGTCATGTCCCGAGAAATTCATGTCATGTCATGTCCCGAGAAATTCATGTCATGTGACGAGAAATTCATTTCATATCCAGAGAATTCATATCATGTCATTTCCGGAGATATTCATGTCATGTCATGTCATGTCCCGAGAAAATCATGTCATTGTCATGTCCCGAGAAATTCTAGTCATGTCATGTAATGTCATGTCCCAAAAACTCATGTCGTGATTTGTCCCGAGAAATACATGTCATGTCCCAAGATATTCATGTCCTGTCAACCCAGTGAAATTCATGTCATGTCATGTCGCCAGAAATTCATATAATGTCATGTCATGTCCCAAGAAAATCTTGTCATGTCATGTCCTGAGAAATTCATGCCATGTCATGTCCCAAGAAATACCTGTCATGTCATGTCTTGACCAGAGAAATTCATGTCATGTCATGTCCCGAGAAATCCATATAATGTCATGTCCCCAGAAATTCATCATATATACCGAGACTTTATAATATGTCATGTCCCGGGAAATTCATGTCATGTCATGTCCTGAGAAATTCATGCCATGTCATGTCCGCAGAAATTTATGTCATGTCATGTCTTGTCATGTCCCGAGAAATTCATGTCATGTCATGTCACGTCCCAAGAAATTCATGTCATTTCATGTCCCGAGACATTCATGTCATGTCATGTACACACAAATTTATGTCATGTCATGTCATGTCCCGAGAAATTCAACTCATGTCATGTCTTGTCCAGAGAAATTCATTTCACCTCATGTACCCAATAACTGATGTCAAGTCAAATCCCGAGAAATTCATGTCATGTCATGTGATGTCCGGAGATAGTAATGTCATGTCATGTTGTGAAAAATTCATCTCATATTCCGGGAATTCATGACATCTCATGTCTTGAGAAATTCATGTTATGTCATGTCCCGAGAATTTCATGTCATATCCCGAGAATTCATGACATGTCATGTCCCAAGAAATACCTGTCATGTCATGTCTTGACCAGAGAAATTCATGTCATGTCATGTCCCGAGAAATCCATATAATGTCATGTCCCCAGAAATTCATCATATATACCGAGAGTTTATGACATGTCATGTCCCGGGAAATTCATGTCATGTCATGTCCTGAGAAATTCATGCCATGTCATGTCCACAGAAATTTATGTCATGTCATGTCTTGTCATGTCCCGAGAAATTCATGTCATGTCATGTCACGTCTCAAGAAATTCATGTCATGTCATGTCCCAAAACATTCATGTCATGTCATATACACACAAATTTATGTCATGTCATGTCATGTCCCGAGAAATTCAACTCATGTCATGTCTTGTCCAGAGAAATTCATTTCATCTCATGTACCCAATAACTGATGTCAAGTCAAATCCCGAGAAATTCATGTCATGTCATGTGATGTCCGGAGATAGTAATGTCATGTCATGTTGTGAAAAATTCATCTCATATTCCGGGAATTCATGACATCTCATGTATTGAGAAATTCATGTTATGTCATGTCCCGAGAATTTCATGTCATATCCCAAGAATTCATGACATGTCATGTCCAAAGAAATTCATGTCATGTCATGTCCCGAGAAATTCATTTCATGTCATTTGGCGAGATATTCATCTCATATCCAGAGAATTCATGACAAGTCACTCCCGAGAAATTCATGTCATGGCATGTCCCAAGCGATTCTTGCCATGTCATGTCATGTCATGTCATGTGCCAAGAAATTCAGGTCATGTCTTGTCCCGTGATATTCATGCCATGTCATGTCCCGAGAAATTCATGTCATGTCATGCCTTGTCCAGAGAAATTCATGTCATGTCATGTCCCGAGAAATCCATGTTATGTCATTTCCCCAGATATTCATGTCATGTCATGTCATGTCCCAAGAAAATCATGTCATTTCATGTCCCGAGAAATTCAGGCCATGTCATGTCCCGAGAGATTCATGTCATGTCAAGTCCCGAGAAACTCATGTCATGTCAGGTCCCAAGAAATTCATGTCATGTCACGAGATATTCATGTCATCTCATGTGCCCAATGATTTATGTCATGTCATATCCTGAGAAATTCATGTCATGTCATGTCCCTAGAGAGTGTTGTCATGTCATGTCATGTCATGTTCCGAAAGATTCATGTCAAGTCATGTCCCGAGATATTCTAGTCATGTCATATCATGTCATGTCCCAAGAACTCATGTCATGCCTTGTCCCAAGAAATTCAGGTCGTGTCATCTCATGTCCCAAGATAGTCATGTCCTGTCAACCCTGAGAAATTCATGTCTTGTCATGTCCAGATAAATTCATGTCATGTCCCAAGAAATCATGTCATGCCTTGTCCCGACAAACTTATGTCGTGTCATGACATGTCCCAAGAAATTCATCTCCTGTCAACCCTGAGAAATTCATGTCATGTCATGTCCAGAGAAATTCATGCCATGTCATGTCCCGAGAAATTCATGTCATGTTATGTCATGTCCAGAGAAATTCATGTCATGTCATGTCCCAAGAAATCCATGTCATGTCGTGGCCCCAGAAATTCATGTCATATCCCGAGAATTCATGACATGTCATATCCCGAGAAATTCATGTCATGTCATGTCATGTCATGTCCCGAGAAAATCATGTCATTGTCATGTCCCAAGAAATTCTAGTCATGTCATGTAATATTATGTCCCAAAAACTCATGTCATGATTTGTCCCGAGAAATACATATCATGTCCCAAGATATTCATGTCCTGTCAACCCAGTGAAATTCATGTCATGTCATGTCGACAGAAATTCATATAATGTCATGTCATGTACCAAGAAAATCATGTCATGTCATGTCCCGAGAAATTCATGCCATGTCATGTCCTTAGAAATACCTGTCATGTCATGTCTTGACCAGAGAAATTCATGTCATGTCATGTCCCGAGAAATCCATGTAATGTCATGTCCCCAGAAATTCATCATATATACCGAGAGTTTATGACATGTCATGTCCTGGGAAATTCATGTCATGTCATGTCTTGAGAAATTCATGCCATGTCATGTCGCCAGAAAGTTATGTCATGTCATGTCTTGTCATGTCCCGAGAAATTCATGTCATGTCATGTCACGTCCCAAGAAATTCATGTCATGTCATGTCCCGAGACATTCATGTCATGTCATGTACACACAAATTTATGTCATGTCATGTCATGTCCCGAGAAATTCAACTCATGTCATGTCTTGTCCAGAGAAATTCATTTCATCTCATCTACCCAATAACTGATGTCAAGTCAAATCCCGAGAAATTCATGTCATGTCATGTGATGTCCGGAGATAGTAATGTCATGTCATGTTGTGAAAAATTCATCTCATATTCCGGGAATTCATGACATCTCATGTATTGAGAAATTCATGTTATGTCATGTCCCGAGAATTTCATGTCATATCCCAAGAATTCATGACATGTCATGTCCAAAGAAATTCATGTCATGTCATGTCCCGAGAAATTCATTTCATGTCATTTGGCGAGATATTCATCTCATATCCAGAGAATTCATGACAAGTCACTCCCGAGAAATTCATGTCATGGCATGTCCCAAGCGATTCTTGCCATGTCATGACATGTCATGTCATGTGCCAAGAAATTCAGGTCATGTCTTGTCCCGTGATATTCATGCCATGTCATGTCCCGAGAAATTCATGTCATGTCATGCCTTGTCCAGAGAAATTCATGTCATGTCATGTCCCGAGAAATCCATGTTATGTCATTTCCCCAGATATTCATGTCATGTCATGTCATGTCCCAAGAAAATCATGTCATTTCATGTCCCGAGAAATTCAGGCCATGTCATGTCCCGAGAGATTCATGTCATGTCAAGTCCCGAGAAATTCATGTCATGTCAGGTCCCAAGAAATTCATGTCATGTCACGAGATATTCATGTCATCTCATGTGCCCAATGATTTATGTCATGTCATATCCTGAGAAATTCATGTCATGTCATGTCCCTAGAGAGTGTTGTCATGTCATGTCATGTCATGTTCCGAAAGATTCATGTCAAGTCATGTCCCGAGATATTCTAGTCATGTCATATCATGTCATGTCCCAAGAACTCATGTCATGCCTTGTCCCAAGAAATTCAGGTCGTGTCATCTCATGTCCCAAGATAGTCATGTCCTGTCAACCCTGAGAAATTCATGTCTTGTCATGTCCAGATAAATTCATGTCCCAAGAAATCATGTCATGCCTTGTCCCGACAAACTTATGTCGTGTCATGACATGTCCCAAGAAATTCATCTCCTGTCAACCCTGAGAAATTCATGTCATGTCATGTCCAGAGAAATTCATGCCATGTCATGTCCCGAGAAATTCATGTCATGTTATGTCATGTCCAGAGAAATTCATGTCATGTCATGTCCCAAGAAATCCATGTCATGTCGTGGCCCCAGAAATTCATGTCATATCCCGAGAATTCATGACATGTCATATCCCGAGAAATTCATGTCATGTCATGTCATGTCATGTCCCGAGAAAATCATGTCATTGTCATGTCCCAAGAAATTCTAGTCATGTCATGTAATATTATGTCCCAAAAACTCATGTCATGATTTGTCCCGAGAAATACATATCATGTCCCAAGATATTCATGTCCTGTCAACCCTGTGAAATTCATGTCATGTCATGTCGACAGAAATTCATATAATGTCATGTCATGTACCAAGAAAATCATGTCATGTCATGTCCCGAGAAATTCATGCCATGTCATGTCCTTAGAAATACCTGTCATGTCATGTCTTGACCAGAGAAATTCATGTCATGTCATGTCCCGAGAAATCCATGTAATGTCATGTCCCCAGAAATTCATCATATATACCGAGAGTTTATGACATGTCATGTCCTGGGAAATTCATGTCATGTCATGTCTTGAGAAATTCATGCCATGTCATGTCGCCAGAAAGTTATGTCATGTCATGTCTTGTCATGTCCCGAGAAATTCATGTCATGTCATGTCACGTCCCAAGAAATTCATGTCATGTCATGTCCCAAGACATTCATGTCATGTCATGTACACACAAATTTATGTCATGTCATGTCATGTCCCGAGAAATTCAACTCATGTCATGTCTTGTCCAGAGAAATTCATTTCATCTCATCTACCCAATAACTGATGTCAAGTCAAATCCCGAGAAATTCATGTCATGTCATGTGATGTCCGGAGATAGTAATGTCATGTCATGTTGTGAAAAATTCATCTCATATTCCGGGAATTCATGACATCTCATCTCCTGAGAAATTCATGTTATGTCATGTCCCGAGAATTTCATGTCATAACCTGAGAATTCATGACATGTCATGTCCCGTGATATTCATGTGACTCCATGTCTTGGAAATTCAGAAGATGTCATGTGCGCAGAAATTCGTGTCATATCTCGAGGATTCATGACATGTCATGTCCAAAGAAATTCATGTCATGTCATGTCCCGAGAAATTCATTTCATGTCATTTGGCGAGAAATTCATGTCATATCCAGAGAATTCATGACAAGTCACTGCCGAGAAATTCATGTCATGACATTTCCCAAGCGATTCTTGCCATGTCATGTCATGTCAAATCATGTGCCAAGAAATTCATGTCATGTCTTGTCCAGAGAAATTCATTTCACCTCATGTACCCAATAACTGATGTCAAGTCAAATCCCGAGAAATTCATGTCATGTCATGTGATGTCCGGAGATAGTAATGTCATGTCATGTTGTGAAAAATTAATCTCATATTCCAGGAATTCATGACATCTCATGTCTTGAGAAATTCATGTTATGTCATGTCCCGAGAATTTCATGTCATATCCCGAGAATTCATGACATGTCATGTCCCAAGAAATACCTGTCATGTCATGTCTTGACCAGAGAAATTCATGTCATGTCATGTCCCGAGAAATCCATATAATGTCATGTCCCCAGAAATTCATCATATATACCGAGAGTTTATGACATGTCATGTCCCGGGAAATTCATGTCATGTCATGTCCTGAGAAATTCATGCCATGTCATGTCCACAGAAATTTATGTCATGTCATGTCATGTCCCGAGAAATTCATGTCATGTCATGTCACGTCTCAAGAAATTCATGTCATGTCATGTCCCGAGACATTCATGTCATGTCATATACACACAAATTTATGTCATGTCATGTCATGTCCCGAGAAATTCAACTCATGTCATGTCTTGTCCAGAGAAATTCATTTCATCTCATCTACCCAATAACTGATGTCAAGTCAAATCCCGAGAAATTCATGTCATGTCATGTGATGTCCGGAGATAGTAATGTCATGTCATGTTGTGAAAAATTCATCTCATATTCCTGGAATTCATGACATCTCATGTATTGAGAAATTCATGTTATGTCATGTCCCGAGAATTTCATGTCATATCCCAAGAATTCATGACATGTCATGTCCAAAGAAATTCATGTCATGTCATGTCCCGAGAAATTCATTTCATGTCATTTGGCGAGAAATTCATCTCATATCCAGAGAATTCATGACAAGTCACTCCCGAGAAATTCATGTCATGGCATGTCCCAAGCGATTCTTGCCATGTCATGTCATGTCATGTCATGTGCCAAGAAATTCAGGTCATGTCTTGTCCCGTGATATTCATGCCATGTCATGTCCCGAGAAATTCATGTCATGTCATGCCTTGTCCAGAGAAATTCATGTCATGTCATGTCCCGAGAAATCCATGTTATGTCATTTCCCCAGATATTCATGTCATGTCATGTCATGTCCCAAGAAAATCATGTCATTTCATGTCCCGAGAAATTCAGGCCATGTCATGTCCCGAGAGATTCATGTCATGTCAAGTCCCGAGAAATTCATGTCATGTCAGGTCCCAAGAAATTCATGTCATGTCACGAGATATTCATGTCATCTCATGTGCCCAATGATTTATGTCATGTCATATCCTGAGAAATTCATGTCATGTCATGTCCCTAGAGAGTGTTGTCATGTCATGTCATGTCATGTCCCCAGAAACTCATATAATGTCATGTGATGTCTCAAGAAAATCATGTTATGTCATGTCCCGCGAAATTCATGCCATGTCATGTCATGTCCCAAGAAATTCATGTCATGTCATTTCCACAGATAGTCATCTCATGTCAATTCGCATCCCGAGAAATTCGGACCATGACATGTCATGTCCCGAGATAGTAATGTCATGTCATGTTGTGAAAAATACATACCATATCCCGTGAATTCATGACATGTCATGTCCACAGAAGTTTATGTCATGTGATGTCATGTCCCCTGAAATTCATGTCATATCCCGAGAATTCATGACGTGTCATTCCAGAGAATTTCATGTCATGTCATGTCCCGAGAGATTCTTGTCCTGTCATGTCATGTCATGTGCCAAGAGATTCATGTCATGTCATGTCCCAAGAAAATTATGTCCTTTCATGTCCCGAGAAATTCAGGCCATGTCATGTCCCAAGAAATTCATGTGATGTCATGTCTTCTCCAGAGAAATTCATGTCATGTTATGTCGCAAGAAATCCATGCTATGCCATGTCCCCAGAAATTCACATCATATCCCAAGAATTCATGAAATGACATGTCCCGAGAAATTCACTTGATGTCATGTCCCAAGAAATTCATGCCATGCCATGTCCCCAGAAACTTATGTCATGTCATGTCTTGTCATGTCCCGAGAAATTCATGCCAAATAAAGTTCCCAGAAATTCATGCCATGTCATGTCCCCAGAAATTTATGTCATGTCATGCCTTGTCATGTCCCGAGAAATTCATGTCATGTCATGTCCCGGGAAATTCATGTCATGTCATGTCCCGAGAAATTTATGTCATGTCATGTCTTGTCATGTCCCAAGAAATTCATGTCATGTCACATCATGTACCGAGAAATTCATGTCATCTCATGTGCCCATTAATTTATGTCATGTCATGTCTTGAGAAATTCATTTCATGTCATGTCCCTGGATAGTATTGTCATGTCAGGTCATGTCATTTGCCATGAGATTCATGTCATGTCATGTCTGGAGAAATTCATGTCATGTCATGTGCCTAGAAATTCATGTCACGTCCCAAGAAAATCACGTCATGTCATGTCCCGAGAAATTCATGCAATGTCAAGTCCCCAGAAATTCATGCCATGTCATGTCTTGAGAAATTTATGTCATGTCATGTCTTGTCATGTCGCGAGAAACTCATGTCATGTCATGTCATCTCCCGAGAAACTCATGTCATGTCATGTCCCGAGAAAATCATGTCATTGTCATGTCCCGAGAAATTTATGACATGTCATGTCATGTCATGTCCCGAGAAATTCATGTCATGTCACGTCATGTACCGAGAAATTCATGTCATCTCATGTGCCCATTAATTTATGTCATGTCATGTCTTGAGACATTCATTTCATGTCATGTCCCTGGATAGTATTGTCATGTCAGGTCATGTCATTTGCCGTGAGATTCATGTCATGTCATGTCTGGAGAAATTCATGTCATGTCATGTGCCTAGAAATTCATGTCACGTCCCAAGAAAATCATGTCATGTCATGTCCCGAGAAATTCATGCCATGTCAAGTCCCCAGAAATTCATGCCATGTCATGTCTTGAGAAATTTATGTCATGTCATGTCTTGTCATGTCCCGAGAAACTCATGTCATGTCATGTCATCTCCCGAGAAACTCATGTCATGTCATGTCATCTCCCGAGAAACTCATGTCATGTCATGTCTTGTCATGTCCAGAGAAATTCATGTCATGTCACGTCATGTCCCGAGAAATTCATGTCATCTCATGTGCCCATTAATTTATGTCAAGTCATGTCCTGAGACATTCATTTCATGTCATGTCCCTAGATAGTATTGTCATGTCAGGTCATGTCATTTGCCTTAAGATTCATGTCATGTCATGTCTGGAGAAATTCATGTCATGTCATGTGCCTAGAAATTCATGTCACGTCCCAAGAAAATCATGTCATGTCATGTCCCGAGAAATTCATGCCATGTCATGTCCCTAGAGAGTATTGTCCTGTCATGTCATGTCATGTGCCAAGAGATTCATGTCATGGCATGTCCCGAGAAATTCATGTCATGTCATGTCCCGAGAAACTCATGTCATGTCACGAGAAATTCATTTCATATCCCGAGAATTCATATCATGTCATTTCCGGAGATATTCATGTCAAGTCATGTCATGTCCTGAGAAAATCATGTCATTGTCATGTCCCAAGAAATTCTAGTCATGTCATGTAATGTCATGTCCCAAAAACTCATGTCATGATTTGTCCCGAGAAATACATGTCATGTCCCAAGATATTCATGTCCTGTCAACCCAGTGAGATTCATGTCATGTCATGTTAACAGAAATTCATATAATGTCATGTCATGTCCCAAGAAAGTCATGTCATGTCATATCCCGAGAAATGCATGCCATGTCATGTCCCGAGAAATACCTGTCATGTCATGTCTTGACCAGAGAAATTCATGTCATGTCATGTCGCGAGAAATCCATGTAATGTCATGTCCACAGAAATTCATGTTATATACCGAGAGTTTATGACATGTCATGTGCCGGGAAATTCATGTCATGTCATGTCCCCAGAAATTCATATAATGTCATGTCATGTCTCAAGAAAATCATGTTATGTCATGTCCCACGAAATTCATGCCATGTCATGTCATGTCCCAAGAAATTCATGTCATGTCATTTCCACAGATAGTCATCTCATGTCAATTCGCATCCCGAGAAATTCGGACCATGTCATGTCTTGTCCCGAGATAGTAATGTCATGTCATGTTGTGAAAAATACATACCATATCCCGGGAATTCATGACATGTCATGTCCACAGAAGTTTATGTCATGTGATATCATGTCCCCTGAAATTCATGTCATATCCCGAGAATTCATGACGTGTCATTCCAGAGAATTTCATGTCATGTCATGTCCCGAGAGATTCTTGTCTTGTCATGTCATGTCATGTGCCAAGAAATTCATATCATGTCATGAACGGAGAATTGCATGTCATCTCATGTGCCCATTAATTTATGTCGTGTCATGTCGTGAGAAATTCATGTCATTTCATGACCCTAGAGAGTATTGTCCAGTCATGTCATGTCATGTGCAGAGAGATTCATGTCATTTCATGTCCCGAGAAATTCATGTCATGTCATGTCCCGAGAAATTCATGTCATGTGACGAGAAATTCATTTCATATCCAGAGAATTCATATCATGTCATTTCCGGAGATATTCATGTCATGTCATGTCATGTCCCGAGAAAATCATGTCATTGTCATGTCCCGAGAAATTCTAGTCATGTCATGTAATGTCATGTCCCAAAAACTCATGTCGTGATTTGTCCCGAGAAATACATGTCATGTCCCAAGATATTCATGTCCTGTCAACCCAGTGAAATTCATGTCATGTCATGTCGCCAGAAATTCATATAATGTCATGTCATGTCCCAAGAAAATCTTGTCATGTCATGTCCTGAGAAATTCATGCCATGTCATGTCCCAAGAAATACCTGTCATGTCATGTCTTGACCAGAGAAATTCATGTCATGTCATGTCCCGAGAAATCCATATAATGTCATGTCCCCAGAAATTCATCATATATACCGAGACTTTATAATATGTCATGTCCCGGGAAATTCATGTCATGTCATGTCCTGAGAAATTCATGCCATGTCATGTCCGCAGAAATTTATGTCATGTCATGTCTTGTCATGTCCCGAGAAATTCATGTCATGTCATGTCACGTCCCAAGAAATTCATGTCATTTCATGTCCCGAGACATTCATGTCATGTCATGTACACACAAATTTATGTCATGTCATGTCATGTCCCGAGAAATTCAACTCATGTCATGTCTTGTCCAGAGAAATTCATTTCACCTCATGTACCCAATAACTGATGTCAAGTCAAATCCCGAGAAATTCATGTCATCTCATGTGATGTCCGGAGATAGTAATGTCATGTCATGTTGTGAAAAATTCATCTCATATTCCAGGAATTCATGACATCTCATGTCTTGAGAAATTCATGTTATGTCATGTCCCGAGAATTTCATGTCATATCCCGAGAATTCATGACATGTCATGTCCCAAGAAATACCTGTCATGTCATGTCTTGACCAGAGAAATTCATGTCATGTCATGTCCCGAGAAATCCATATAATGTCATGTCCCCAGAAATTCATCATATATACCGAGAGTTTATGACATGTCATGTCCCGGGAAATTCATGTCATGTCATGTCCTGAGAAATTCATGCCATGTCATGTCCACAGAAATTTATGTCATGTCATGTCTTGTCATGTCCCGAGAAATTCATGTCATGTCATGTCACGTCTCAAGAAATTCATGTCATGTCATGTCCCGAGATATTCATGTCATGTCATATACACACAAATTTATGTCATGTCATGTCATGTCCCGAGAAATTCAACTCATGTCATGTCTTGTCCAGAGAAATTCATTTCATCTCATGTACCCAATAACTGATGTCAAGTCAAATCCCGAGAAATTCATGTCATGTCATGTGATGTCCGGAGATAGTAATGTCATGTCATGTTGTGAAAAATTCATCTCATATTCCGGGAATTCATGACATCTCATGTATTGAGAAATTCATGTTATGTCATGTCCCAAGAATTTCATGTCATATCCCAAGAATTCATGACATGTCATGTCCAAAGAAATTCATGTCATGTCATGTCCCGAGAAATTCATTTCATGTCATTTGGCGAGATATTCATCTCATATCCAGAGAATTCATGACAAGTCACTCCCGAGAAATTCATGTCATGGCATGTCCCAAGCGATTCTTGCCATGTCATGTCATGTCATATCATGTGCCAAGAAATTCAGGTCATGTCTTGTCCCGTGATATTCATGCCATGTCATGTCCCGAGAAATTCATGTCATGTCATGCCTTGTCCAGAGAAATTCATGTCATGTCATGTCCCGAGAAATCCATGTTATGTCATTTCCCCAGATATTCATGTCATGTCATGTCATGTCCCAAGAAAATCATGTCATTTCATGTCCCGAGAAATTCAGGCCATGTCATGTCCCGAGAGATTCATGTCATGTCAAGTCCCGAGAAATTCATGTCATGTCAGGTCCCAAGAAATTCATGTCATGTCACGAGATATTCATGTCATCTCATGTGCCCAATGATTTATGTCATGTCATATCCTGAGAAATTCATGTCATGTCATGTCCCTAGAGAGTGTTGTCATGTCATGTCATGTCATGTTCCGAAAGATTCATGTCAAGTCATGTCCCGAGATATTCTAGTCATGTCATATCATGTCATGTCCCAAGAACTCATGTCATGCCTTGTCCCAAGAAATTCAGGTCGTGTCATCTCATGTCCCAAGATAGTCATGTCCTGTCAACCCTGAGAAATTCATGTCTTGTCATGTCCAGATAAATTCATGTCATGTCCCAAGAAAACATGTCATGCCTTGTCCCGACAAACTTATGTCGTGTCATGACATGTCCCAAGAAATTCATCTCCTGTCAACCCTGAGAAATTCATGTCATGTCATGTCCAGAGAAATTCATGCCATGTCATGTCCCGAGAAATTCATGTCATGTTATGTCATGTCCAGAGAAATTCATGTCATGTCATGTCCCAAGAAATCCATGTCATGTCGTGGCCCCAGAAATTCATGTCATATCCCGAGAATTCATGACATGTCATATCCCGAGAAATTCATGTCATGTCATGTCATGTCATGTCCCGAGAAAATCATGTCATTGTCATGTCCCAAGAAATTCTAGTCATGTCATGTAATATTATGTCCCAAAAACTCATGTCATGATTTGTCCCGAGAAATACATATCATGTCCCAAGATATTCATGTCCTGTCAACCCAGTGAAATTCATGTCATGTCATGTCGACAGAAATTCATATAATGTCATGTCATGTACCAAGAAAATCATGTCATGTCATGTCCCGAGAAATTCATGCCATGTCATGTCCTTAGAAATACCTGTCATGTCATGTCTTGACCAGAGAAATTCATGTCATGTCATGTCCCGAGAAATCCATGTAATGTCATGTCCCCAGAAATTCATCATATATACCGAGAGTTTATGACATGTCATGTCCTGGGAAATTCATGTCATGTCATGTCTTGAGAAATTCATGCCATGTCATGTCGCCAGAAAGTTATGTCATGTCATGTCTTGTCATGTCCCGAGAAATTCATGTCATGTCATGTCACGTCCCAAGAAATTCATGTCATGTCATGTCCCGAGACATTCATGTCATGTCATGTACACACAAATTTATGTCATGTCATGTCATGTCCCGAGAAATTCAACTCATGTCATGTCTTGTTCAGAGAAATTCATTTCATCTCATGTACCCAATAACTGATGTCAAGTCAAATCCCGAGAAATTCATGTCATGTCATGTGATGTCCGGAGATAGTAATGTCATGTCATGTTGTGAAAAATTCATCTCATATTCCGGGAATTCATGACATCTCATCTCCTGAGAAATTCATGTTATGTCATGTCCCGAGAATTTCATGTCATAACCTGAGAATTCATGACATGTCATGTCCCGTGATATTCATGTGACTCCATGTCTTGGAAATTCAGAAGATGTCATGTGCGCAGAAATTCGTGTCATATCTCGAGGATTCATGACATGTCATGTCCAAAGAAATTCATGTCATGTCATGTCCCGAGAAATTCATTTCATGTCATTTGGCGAGAAATTCATGTCATATCCAGAGAATTCATGACAAGTCACTGCCGAGAAATTCATGTCATGGCATTTCCCAAGCGATTCTTGCCATGTCATGTCATGTCAAATCATGTGCCAAGAAATTCATGTCATGTCTTGTCCTGAGAAATTCATGCCATGTCATGTCTCGAGAAATTCATGTCATGTCATGCCTTGTCCAGAGAAGTTCATGTCATGTCATGTCCCGAGAAATCCATGTAATGACATTTCCCCAGATATTCATGTCATGTCATGTCATGTCCCAAGAAAATCATGTCATTTCATGTCCCGAGAAATTCAGGCCATGTCTTGTCCCGAGAAATTCATGTCATGTCATGTCTTCTCCAGAGAAATTCATGTCATGTCATGTCGCAAGAAATCCATGTTATGCCATGTCCCCAGAAATTCACGTCATATACCGAGAATTCATGAAATGACATGTCCCGAGAAATTCACTTCATGTCATGTCCCAAGAAATGCATGCCATGCCATGTCCCCAGAAATTAATGTCATGTCATGTCGTGTCATGTCCCCAGAAATTCATGTCATGTCATGTCCCGAGAAATTCATGTCATGTCATGTCCCGAGAAATTTATGTCATGTCATGTCTTGTCATGTCCCGAGAAATTCATGTCATGTCACGTCATGTCCCAAGAAATTCATGTCATCTCATGTGCCCATTAATTTATGTCATGTCATGTCCTGAGACATTCAAGTCATGTCATGTCCCTAGATAGTATTGTTATGTCAGGTCATGGCATTTGCTGAGATTCATGTCATGTCATGTCTGCAGAAATTCATATCATTTCATGTGCATAGAAATTCATGTCATTTCCCAAGAAAATCATGTCATGTCATGTCCCGAGAAATTCATGCCTTGGCAAGTCCCCAGAAATTCATGCCATGTCATGTCCCCAGACATTTATGTCATGTTATGTCTTGTCATGTCCCGAGAAACTCATGTCATGTCATGTCATCTCCCGAGAAAATCATGTCATTGTCATGTCCCGAGAAATTCTAGTCAAATCCCAATATATTCATGTCCTGTCAACACTGATAAATTCAAGTCATGTCATGTGCAGAGAAATTCATGTCATGTCATGTCGCCAGAAATTCATATAATGTTTTGTCAATTCCCAAGAAAATCATGTCATGTCATGTCCCGAGAAATTCATGCCGTCTCATGTCCCGAGAAGTACCTGTCAGGTCATGTCTTGTCCAGAGAAATTCATGTGATGTCATGTCATGTCCCAAGATATTCATGTCATGTCATTTCCACAGATAGTCATCTCATGTCAATTCGCTTCCTGAGAAATTCGGTCCATGTCATGTCATGCCCAGAGATAGTAATGTCATGTCATTTCGTGAAAGATTCATACCATATCTCGTGAATTCATGACATGTCATGTCCACAGAAATTTATGTCATGTGATGTCATGTCCCCTGAAATTCATGTCATATCCCGAGACATCATGACGTGTCATTCCAGAGAAATTCATGTCATGTCATGTCCCGAGAGATTCTTGTCTTGTCATGTCATGTCATGTGCCAAGAAATTCATATCATGTCATGTCCCGAGAAATGCATGTCATCTCATGTGCCCATTAAATTATGTCATGTCATGTCCTGAGAAATTCATGTCATGTCATCTCCCTAGAGAGTATTGTCCTGTCATGTCATGTCATGTCATGTGCCGACAGATTCATGTCATGTATGTCCCGACAAATTCATGTCATGTCATGTCCCGGGAAATTCATGTCATGTCACGAGAAATTCATTTCATATCCCGAAAATTCATATCATGTCATTTCCGGAGATATTCATGTCATGTCATGTCATGTCCCGAGAAAATCATGTCATTGTCATGTCCCGAGAAATTCTAGTCATGTCATGTAATGTCATGACCCAAAAACTCATGTCATGATTTGTCCCGAGAAATACATGTCATGTCCCAAGATATTCATGTCCTGTCAACCCAGTGAAATTCATGTCATGTCATGTCACCAGAAATTCATATAATGTCTTGTCATGTCCCAAGAAAATCATCTCAGTCATGTCTCGAGAAATTCATGCCATTTCATGTCCCGAGAAATACCTGTCATGTCATGTCTTGACCAGAGAAATTCATGTCATTTCATGTCCCGAGAAATCCATGTAATGTCATGTCCCCAGAAATTCATGTTATATACCGAGAGTTTATGACATGTCATGTCCCGGGAAATTCATGTCATGTCATGTCCTGAGTAATTCATGCCATGTCATGTCCGCAGAACTTTATGTCATGTCATGTCTTGTCATGTCCCGAGAAATTCATGTCATGTCATGTCATGTCCCAAGAAATTCATGTCATGTCATGTCCCGAGACATTCATGTCATGTCGTGTACACACAAATTTATGTCATGTCATGTCATGTCCTGAGAAATTCATCAAATGTCATGTCTTGTCCAGAGAAATCCATTTCATCTCAAGCACCCATTAGTTGATGTCATGTCATGTCCCGAGAAATTCATGTCATGTCATGTCCTGTCCCAAGAAATCCATGTCATGTCATTTCCACAGATAGTCATCTCATGTCAAATCGTGTCCCGAGAAATTCAGATCATGTCATGTCATGTCCGGAGATAGTAATGTCATGTCATGTTGTGAAAAATTCATCTCATATTCCGGGAATTCATGACATCTCATGTCTTGAGAAATTCATGTTATGTCATGTCCCGAGCATTTCATGTCATATACCAAGAATTCATGACATGTAATGTCCCGAAATATTCATATGTCGCCATTTCGTGAGAAATTCAGAAGATGTCATGTGCGCAGAAATACATGTCATATCTCGAGGATTCATGACATGTCATGTCCAAAGAAATTCATGTCATATCCAGAGAATTCATGACAAGTCACTCCCGAGAAATTCATGTCATGGCATGTCCCAAGCGATTCTTGCCATGTCATGTCATGTCATGTCATGTGCCAAGAAATTCATGTCATGTCTTGTCCCGAGAAATTCATTCCATGTCATGTCCCGACAAATTCATGTCATGTCATGCTTTGTCCAGAGAAATTCATGTCATGTCATGTCCCAAGAAATCCATGTTATGTCATTTGCCCAGATATTCATGTCATGTCATGTCATGTCCCAAGAAAATCATGTCATTTCATGTCCCGAGAAATTCAGGCCATGTCATTTCCCGAGAAATACACGTCATGTCATGTCTTCTCCAGAGAAATTCATGTCATGTCATGTCGCAAGAAATCCATGTTATGCCATGTCCCCAGAAATTCACGTCATATCCCAAGAATTCATGAAATGACATGTCACAAGATATTCACTTCATGTCATGTCCCAAGAAATTCATGCCATGCCATGTCCCCAGAAATTAATGTCATGTCATGTCCCAAGATAGTCATGTCCTGTCAACCCTGAGAAATTCATGTCTTGTCATGTCCAGATAAATTCATGTCATTTCCCAAGAAATCATTTCATGCCTTGTCCCGACATATTTATGTCGTGTCATGACATGTCCCAAGAAATTCATCTCCTCTCAACCCTGAGAAATTCATGTCATGTCATGTCCAGAGAAATTCATGCCATATCATGTCCCGAGAAATTCATGTCATGTTATGTCATGTCCAGAGAAATTCATGTCATGTCATGTCCCGAGAAATCCATGTCATGTCATGGCCCCAGAAATTCATGTCATGTCATGTCCCCAGAAATTTATGTCATGTCATGACTTGTCATGTCCCGAGAAATTCATGTCATGTCATGTCATCTCCCGAGATATTCATGTCATGTCATGTCATTTCCCGAGAAATTCACGTCATGTCATCTCCACAGAAATTTATGTCATGTCATGTCATGACATGTCATGTCCCTTGAAATTCATTTCATATCCCAAGAATTCATGACATGTCATTACAGATAAATTCATGTCATGTCATGTCCCCGGAAATTCATATACTCTCATGTCATGTCCCAAGAACATCATGTCATGTCATATCCCGAGAAATTCATGCCATGGCATGTCCCGAGAAATTCATGTCATGTCATGTTTTGTGCAGAGAAATTCATGTCGTGTCATGTCCCGAGAAATCCATGTTATGTCAAGTCCCCAAAAATTCGTGTAATATCCCGAGAATTCATGACATATCATGTCCCAAAAAAACTCATGTCATGTCATGTCCTGAGAAATTCAAGTCATGGCATGTCCCCAGCAATCTATGTAATGTCATGTCATGTCATGTCCCCTGAAATTCATGTCATATCCCTGGAATTCATGACCTCATGTCCCAAGAAATTCATGTCATGTCATGTCATCAGAAATTCATGTCATTTCATGTTGCGAGAAATTCATGTCATATCCCGAGAATACATGACATTCATTCCCGAGAAATTCATATCATGTCATGTCCCAAGAGATTCTTGTCATGTCATGTCATGTGCCATGAAATTCATGTCATGTCATGTCCCGAGAAATTCTTGTCATGTCATGTTATGTCCTCAGAAAATCATGTCATGTCATGTCCTGAGAGATTCTTGTCATGTCATGTCATGTCATGTGCCAAAAATTCATGTCATGTTATGTCCCAAGAAATTCATATCTTGCCATGTCATGTGCCGAGGAAATCATGCCATGTCATGTCCTGAGAATGTATTGCCATGTCATGTCATGTCATGTCATGTCCCAAGAAATCATGTCATGCCTTGTCCCAAGAAATTTATGTCGTGTTCTGACATGTCCCAAAAAATTCAGCTCCTGTCAACCCTGAGAAATTCATGCCACGTCATGTCCAGAAAAATTCATGCCATGTCATGTGCCCATTAATTTATGTCATGTCATGTCCTGAGAAATTCATGTCATGTCATGTCCCTAGAGAGTATTGTCCTGTCATGTCATGTCATTTGCCGAGAGATTCATGTCATGTCATGTCATGTCCCGAAAAATCATGTCATTGCCATATCTTGAGAAATTCTAGTCATGTCATGTAATGTCATGTCCCAAAAACTCATGTCATGATTTGTCCCGAGAAATACATGTCATGTTCCAAGATATTCATGTCCTGTCAACCCAGTGAAATTCATGTCATGTCATGTCACCTGAAATTCATATAATGTCATGACATGTCCCAAGAAAATCATGTCATGCCATGTCCCGAGAAATTTTTGCCATGTCATGTCCCGAGAAATACCTGACATGTCTTCTCTTAACCAGAGAAATCCATGTCATGTCATGTCCCGAGAAATCCATGTAATGTCATTTCCCCAGAAATTCTTGTTATTTGCCGAGAGTTTATGACATGTCATGTCCCGGGAAATTCATGTCATGTCATGTCCTGAGAAATTCATGCCATGTCATGTCCCCAGAAATTTATGTCATGTCATGTCTTGTCATGTCCCGAGAAATTCATGTCATGTCATGTCACGTCAAAAGAAATTCATGTCATGTCATGTCCCGAGACGTTCATGTCATGTCATGTACACACAAATTTATGTCATGTCATGTCATGTCTCGAGAAATTCATCTCATGTCATGTCTTGTCCAGAGAAATTCATTTCATTTCATGTACCCATTAATTGATGTCATGTCATGTCCCGAGAAATTCATGTCATGTTATGTCGTGTCCCAAGAAATTCATGTCATGTCATGTCCTTAGAAATACCTGTCAGGTCATGTCTTGACCAGAGAAATTCATGTCATGTCATGTCCCTAGATAGTATTGTCATGCCATGTCATGTCATTTGCCGAGAGATTCATGTCATGACTTGTCATGTCCCGAGAAATTCATGTCATGTCATGTCATCTCCCGAGAAATTCATGTCATGTCATGTCATGTCCCGAGAAATTCATGTCATGTCATTTCCACAGAAATTTATGTCATGTCATGTCATGTCATGTCCCCTGAAACTAATGTCATATCCCAAGAATTCATGACGTGTCATTACAGATAAATTCATGTCATGTCATGTTCCCAGAAATTCATATACACTCATGTCAAGTCCCAAGAAGATCATGTCATGTCATATCCCGAGATATTCATGCCATGGCATGTCCCGGGAAATTCATGTCATGTCATGTTTTGTCCAGAGAAATTCATGTCATGTCATGTCCCGAGAAATCTATGTTATGTCAAGTCCCCACAAATTCGTGTAATATCCCGAGAATTCATGACATGTCATGTCCCAAAAAAACTCATGTCATGTCATGTAATGAGAAATTCAAGTCATGGCATGTCCCCAGCAATCTATGTAATGTCATGTCATATCCCAGGAATTCATGATGTCATGTCCCAAGAAATTCATGTCATGTCATGTCATCAGAAATTCATGTCATTTCATGTTGCGAGAAATTCATGTCATATCCCGAGAATTCATGACATGTCATTCCCGAGAAATTCATATCATGTCATGTCCCGAGAAATTCTTGTCATGTCATGTTATGTCCTCAGAAAATCATGTCATGTCATGTCCCGAGAGATTCTTGTCATGTCATGTCATGTCATGTGCCAAACATTCATGTCATGTTATGTCCCAAGAAATTCATATCTTGACATGGCATGTGCCGAGGAAATCATGCCATGTCATGTCCCGAGAATGTATTGTCATTTCATGTCATGTCATGTCCCAAGAAATCATGTCATGCCTTGTCCCGAGAAATTTATGTCGTGTTTTGATATGTCCCAAGAAATTCATCTCCTGTCAACCCTGAGAAATTCATGTCATGTCATGTCCAGAAAAATTCATGCCATGTCATGTGCCCATTAATTTATTTCATGTCATGTCCTGAGAAATTCATGTCATGTTATGTCATGTCCAGAGAAATTCATGTCATGTCATGTCCCGAGAAATCCATGTCATGTCGTGGCCCCAGAAATTCATGTCATATCCCGAGAATTCATGACATGTCATATCCCGAGAAACCTATGTCATGTCATGTCCCCAGAAATTCATGACTTGTCATGTCCCGAGAAATTCATGTCATGTCATGTCATCACCCGAGAAATTCATGTCATGTCATGTCATGTCCCGAGAAATCTATGTTATGTCATGTCCACAGAAATACTTTTCATATCCTGAGAATTCATGACACATCATGTCCCAAAAAAACTCATGTCATGTCATGTCCTGAGAAATTCAAGTCATGGCATGTCCCCAGCAATCTATGTAATGTCATGTCATGTCATGTCCCCTTAAATTCATGTCATATCCCTGGAAATCATGACGTCATGTCCCAAGAAATTCATGTCTTGTCATGTCATCAGAAATTCATGTCATTTCATGTTGCGAGAAATTCATGTCATATCCCGAGAATTCATGACATGTCATTCCCGAGAAATTCATATCATGTCATGACCCGAGAAATTCTTGTCGTGTCATGTTATGTCCTCAGAAAATCATGTCATGTCATGTCCTGAGAGATTCTTGTCATGTCATGTCATGTCATGTGCCAAAAATTCATGTCATGTTATGTCCCAAGAAATTCATATCTTTCCACGGCATGTGCCGAGGAAATCATGCCATGTCATGTCCCGAGAATGTATTGTCATGTCATGTCATGTCATGTCCCAAGAAATCATGTCATGCCTTGTCCCGAGAAATTTATGTCGTGTTTTGACATGTCCCAAGAAATTCATCTCCTGTCAACCCTGAGAAATTCATGTCATGTCAAGTTCAGAAAAATTCATGCCATGTCATGTGCCCATTAATTTATGTCATGTCATGACCTGAGAAATTCATGTCATGTCATGTCCCTAGAGAGTATTGTCCTGTCATGTCATGTCATGTGCCGAGAGATTCATGTCATGTCATGTCCCGAGAAATTAATGTCATGTCATGTCCCGAAAAATTCATGTCATGCCATGAGAAATTCATTTCATATCCCGAGAATTCATATCATGTCATTTCCGGAGATATTCATGTCATGTTATGTCATGTCCCGAGAAAATCATGTCATTATCATGTCCTGAGAAATTCTAGTCATGTCATGTAATGTCATGTCCCAAAAACTCATGTCATGATTTGTCCCGAGAAATACATGTCATGTCCCAAGATATTCATGTCCTGTCAACCCAGTGAAATTCATGTCATGTCATGTCGCCAGAAATTCATATAATGTCATGTCATGTCCCAAGAAAATCATGTCATGTCATGTCCCGAGAAATTCATGCCATGTCATGTCCCAAGAAATACCTGTCATGTCATGTCTTGTCCAGAGAAATTCATGTCATGTCATGTCCCGAGAAATCCATGTAATGTCATGTCCCCAGAAATTCATGTCATTTACTGAGAGTTTACGACATGTCATGTCCTGGGAAATTCATGTCATGTCATGTCCTGAGAAATTCATGCCATGTCATGTCCGCAGAAAGTTATGTCATGTCATGTCTTGTCATGTCCCGAGAAATTCATGTCATGTCATGTCATGTCCCAAGAAATTCATGTCATGTCATGTCCCGAGACATTCATGTCAAGTCATGTCTTGTCCAGAGAAATTCATTTCATCTCATGTACCCAACAACTGATGTCATGTCATGTCCCAAGAATTTCATGTCATATCCCGAGAATTCTTGACATGTCATGTCCCGAGATATTCATGTGACGCCATGTCTTGAGAAATTCAGAAGATGTCATGTGCGCAGAAATTCATGTCACATCCCGAGGCTTCATGACATGTCATGTCCAAAGAAATTCATGTCATGTCATGTCCCAAGAAATTCATTTCATGTCATGTAGCGAGAAATTCATGTCATATTCAGAGAATTCATGACAAGTCACTCCCGAGAAATTCATGTCATGGCATGTCCCAAGCGATTCTTGCCATGTCATGTCATGTCATGTCATGTCCCAAGAAATTCATGTCATGTCTTGTCCCGAGAAATTCATGCCATCTCATGTCCCGAGAAATTCACGTCATGTCATGCCTGCTCCAGAGAAATTCATGTCATGTCATGTCCCGAGAAATCCATGTTATGTCATTTGCCCAGATATTCATGTCATGTCATGTCCCAATAAAATCACGTCATTTCATGTCCCGAGAAATTCAGGCCATGTCATGTCCCGAGAAATTCATGTCATGTCATGTCTTCTCCAGACAAATTCATGTCAGGTCATGTCGCAAGAAATCCATGTTATGCCATGTCCCGAGAAATTCACGTCATATCCCAAGAATTCATGAAATGACATGTCCCGAGAAATTCACTTCATGTCATGTCCCAAGAAATTCATGCCATGCCATGTCCCCAGAAATTAATGTCGTGCCATGTCTTGTCATGTCCCGAGAAATTCATGCCAAATCAAGTTCCCAGAAATTCATGCCATGTCATGTCCCCAGAAATTTATGTCATGTCATGTCCTGAGAAATTCATGTCATGTCATGTTATGTCCTCAGAAAATCATGTCATGTCATGTCCCGAGAGATTCTTGTCATGTCATGTCATGTCATGTGCCAAAAATTCATGTCATGTTATGTCCCAAGAAATTCATATCTTGCCATGGCATGTGCCGAGGAAATCATGCCATGTCATGTCCCGAGAATGTATTGTCATGTCATGTCATGTCATATCCCCAGAAATCATGTCATGCTTTGTCCCGAGAAATTTATGTCGTGTTTTGACATGTCCCAAGAAATTCATCTCCTGTCAACCCTGAGAAATTCATGTCATGTCAAGTTCAGAAAAATTCATGCCATGTCATGTGCCCATTAATTTATGTCATGTCATGTCCTGAGAAATTCATGTCATGTTATGTCATGTCCAGAGAAATTCATGTCATGTCATGTCCCGAGAAATCCATGTCATGTCGTGGCCACAGGAATTCATGTCATATCCCGAGAATTCATGACATGTCATATCCCGAGAGACTTATGTCATGTCATGTCCCCAGAAATTCATGCCATGTCATGTCCCCAGAAATTTATGTCTTGTCATGACTTGTCATGTCCCGAGAAATTAATGTCATGTCATGTCATCTCCCGAAAAATTCATGTCATGTCATGTCATGTCCCGAGAAATCAATGTTATGTCAAGTCCCCAAACATTCGTGTAATATCCCGAGAATTCATGACACGTCATGTCCCAAAATAACTCATGTCATGTCATGTCCTGAGAAATTCAAGTCATGGCATGTCCCCAGCAATCTATGTAATGTCATGTCATGTCATGTCCCCTGAAATTCATTTCATATCCCTGGAATTCATGACGTCATGTCCCGAGAAATTCATGTCATGTCGTGTAATCAGAAATTCATGTCATTTCATGTTGCGAGAAATTCATGTCATATCCCGAGAATTCATGACATGTCATTCCCGAGAAATTCATATCATGTCATGTCCCGAGAAATTCTTGTCATGTCATGTTATGTCCTCAGAAAATCATGTCATGTCATGTCCCGAGAGATTCTTGTCATGTCATGTCATGTCACGTCCCAAGAAATTCATGTCATGTCATGTCCCAAGACATTCATGTCATGTCATGTCATGTACACACAAATTTATGTCATGTCATGTCATGTCCCGAGAAATTCATCTCATGTCATGTCTTGTCCAGAGAAATTCATTTCATCTCATGTACCCAATAACTGATGTCATGTCATGTCCCAAGAAATTCATGTCATGTCATGTCATGTCCCCTGAAATTCATGTCATATCCCTGGAATTCATGACCTCATGTCCCAAGAAATTCATGTCATGTCATGTCATCAGAAATTCATATAATGTCATGACATGTCCCAAGAAATTCATGCCATGTCATGTCCCGAGAAATACCTGTCATGTCATGTCTTGACCAGAGAAATTCATGTCATGTCATGTCACGAGAAATCCATGTAATGTCATTTCCCCAGAAATTCATATTATTTACCGAGAGTTTATGACATGTCATGTCCCGGGAAATTCATGTCATGACATGTCCTGAGAAACTCATGCCATGTCATGTCCGCAGAAATTTATGTCATGTCATGACTTGTCAAGTCCCGAGAAATTCATGTCATGTCATGTCACGTCCCAAGAAATTCATGTTATGTCATGTCCCGAGACATTCATGTCATGTCATGTACACACAAATTTATGTCATGTCATGTCATGTCTCGAGAAATTCATCTCATGTCATGTCTTGTCCAGAGAAATTCATTTCATCTAATGAACCCATTAATTGATGTCATGTCATCTCCCGAGAAATTCATGTCATGTCATGTCGTGTCCCAAGAAATTCATGTCATGTCATTTCCACAGATGGTCATCTCATGTAAATTCGTGTCCCGAGAAATTCAGATCATGTAATGTCATTTCCGGAGATAGTAATGTCATGTCATGTTGTGAAAAATTCATCTCATATTCCGGGAATTCATGACATCTCATGTCCTGGGAAACTCATGTTATGTCATGTCCCGAGAATTTCATGTCATATCCCGAGAATTCATGACATGTCATGTCTCGAGATATTCATGTGACGCCATGTCTTGAGAAATTCAGAAGATGTCATGTGCGCAGAAATTCATGTCATATCTCGAGGATTCATGACATGTCATGTCCAAAGAAATTCATGTCATGTCATGTCCCGAGAAATTCATTTCATGTCATGTAGCGAGAAATTCATGTCATATCCAGAGAATTCATGACAAGTCACTCCCGAGAAATTCATGTCATGGCATGTCCCAAGCGATTCTTGCCATGTCATGTCATGTCAAATCATGTGCCAAGAAATTCATGACATGTCTTGTCCCGAGAAATTCATGACATGTCATGACCGAGAAATTCATGTCATGTCATGCCTTGTCCAGAGAAATTCATGTCATGTCATGTCCCGAGAAATCCATGTTATGTCATTTGCCCAGATATTCATGTCATTTCATGTCATGTCCCAAGAAAATCATGTCATTTCATGTCCCAAGAAATTCAGGCCATGTCATGTCCCGAGAAATTCATGTCATGTCATGTCTTCTCCAGAGAAATTCATGTCATGTCAGGTCGCAAGAAATCCATGTTATGCCTTGTCCCCAGAAATTCACGTCATCTCTCTGAAATTCATGAAATGACATGTCCCGAGAAATTCACTTCATGTCATGTCCCAAGAAATTCATGCCTTCCATGTCCCCAGAAATTAATGTCATGTCATGTCTTGTCATGTCCCGAGAAATTCATGCCAAATCAAGTTCCCAGAAATTCATGCCATGTCATGTCCCCAGAAATTTATGTCATGTCATGTCCTGGGAAATTCATGTCATGTCATGTCATGTCCCTAGATAGTATTGTCATGCCATGTCATGTCATTTGCCGAGAGATCCATGTCATGTCAAGTCCCGAGAAATTCATGTCATGTCAGGTCCTGAGAAATTCATGTCATGTCAAGGGATATTCATGTCATCTCATGTGCCCATTGATTTATGTCATGTCATGTCCTGAGAAAGTCACGTCATGTCATGTCCCTAGAGAGTGTTGTCATGTCATGTCATGTCATGTTCCGAAAGATTCATTTCAAGTCATGTCCCGAGATATTCTAGTCATGTCATATCATGTCATGTCCCAAGAACTCATGTCATGCCTTGTCCCAAGAAATTCAGGTCGTGTCATGTCATGTCCCAAGATAGTCATGTCCTGTCAACCCTGAGAAATTCATGTCTTGTCATGTCCAGATAAATTCATGTCATGTCCCAAGAAATCATGTCATGCCTTGTCCCGAGAAATTTATGCCGTGTCATGACATGTCCCAAGAAATTCATCTGCTGTCAACCCTGAGAAATTCATGTCATGTCATGTCCAGAGAAATTCATGCCATATCATGTCCCGAGAAATTCATGTCATGTTATGTCATGTCCAGAGAAATTCATGTCATGTCATGTCCCAAGAAATCCATGTCATGTCGTGGCCCCAGAAATTCATGTCATATCCCGAGAATTCATGACATGTCATATCCCGAGAAATTCATGTCATGTCATGTCATGTCATGTCCCGAGAAAATCATGTCATTGTCATGTCCCAAGAAATTCTAGTCATGTCATGTAATATTATGTCCCAAAAACTCATGTCATGATTTGTCCCGAGAAATACATATCATGTCCCAAGATATTCATGTCCTGTCAACCCAGTGAAATTCATGTCATGTCATGTCGACAGAAATTCATATAATGTCATGTCATGTACCAAGAAAATCATGTCATGTCATGTCATGTCATATCCCCAGAAATCATGTCATGCTTTGTCCCGAGAAATTTATGTCGTGTTTTGACATGTCCCAAGAAATTCATCTCCTGTCAACCCTGAGAAATTCATGTCATGTCAAGTTCAGAAAAATTCATGCCATGTCATGTGCCCATTAATTTATGTCATGTCATGTCCTGAGAAATTCATGTCATGTTATGTCATGTCCAGAGAAATTCATGTCATGTCATGTCCCGAGAAATCCATGTCATGTCGTGGCCACAGGAATTCATGTCATATCCCGAGAATTCATGACATGTCATATCCCGAGAGACTTATGTCATGTCATGTCCCCAGAAATTCATGCCATGTCATGTCCCCAGAAATTTATGTCTTGTCATGACTTGTCATGTCCCGAGAAATTAATGTCATGTCATGTCATCTCCCGAAAAATTCATGTCATGTCATGTCATGTCCCGAGAAATCAATGTTATGTCAAGTCCCCAAACATTCGTGTAATATCCCGAGAATTCATGACACGTCATGTCCCAAAATAACTCATGTCATGTCATGTCCTGAGAAATTCAAGTCATGGCATGTCCCCAGCAATCTATGTAATGTCATGTCATGTCATGTCCCCTGAAATTCATTTCATATCCCTGGAATTCATGACGTCATGTCCCGAGAAATTCATGTCATGTCGTGTAATCAGAAATTCATGTCATTTCATGTTGCGAGAAATTCATGTCATATCCCGAGAATTCATGACATGTCATTCCCGAGAAATTCATATCATGTCATGTCCCGAGAAATTCTTGTCATGTCATGTTATGTCCTCAGAAAATCATGTCATGTCATGTCCCGAGAGATTCTTGTCATGTCATGTCACGTCCCAAGAAATTCATGTCATGTCATGTCCCAAGACATTCATGTCATGTCATGTCATGTACACACAAATTTATGTCATGTCATGTCATGTCCCGAGAAATTCATCTCATGTCATGTCTTGTCCAGAGAAATTCATTTCATCTCATGTACCCAATAACTGATGTCATGTCATGTCCCAAGAAATTCATGTCATGTCATGTCATGTCCCCTGAAATTCATGTCATATCCTTGGAATTCATGACCTCATGTCCCAAGAAATTCATGTCATGTCATGTCATCAGAAATTCATATAATGTCATGACATGTCCCAAGAAATTCATGCCATGTCATGTCCCGAGAAATACCTGTCATGTCATGTCTTGACCAGAGAAATTCATGTCATGTCATGTCACGAGAAATCCATGTAATGTCATTTCCCCAGAAATTCATATTATTTACCGAGAGTTTATGACATGTCATGTCCCGGGAAATTCATGTCATGACATGTCCTGAGAAACTCATGCCATGTCATGTCCGCAGAAATTTATGTCATGTCATGACTTGCCAAGTCCCGAGAAATTCATGTCATGTCATGTCACGTCCCAAGAAATTCATGTTATGTCATGTCCCGAGACATTCATGTCATGTCATGTACACACAAATTTATGTCATGTCATGTCATGTCTCGAGAAATTCATCTCATGTCATGTCTTGTCCAGAGAAATTCATTTCATCTAATGTACCCATTAATTGATGTCATGTCATCTCCCGAGAAATTCATGTCATGTCATGTCGTGTCCCAAGAAATTCATGTCATGTCATTTCCACAGATGGTCATCTCATGTAAATTCGTGTCCCGAGAAATTCAGATCATGTAATGTCATTTCCGGAGATAGTAATGTCATGTCATGTTGTGAAAAATTCATCTCATATTCCGGGAATTCATGACATCTCATGTCCTGGGAAACTCATGTTATGTCATGTCCCGAGAATTTCATGTCATATCCCGAGAATTCATGACATGTCATGTCTCGAGATATTCATGTGACGCCATGTCTTGAGAAATTCAGAAGATGTCATGTGCGCAGAAATTCATGTCATATCTCGAGGATTCATGACATGTCATGTCCAAAGAAATTCATGTCATGTCATGTCCCGAGAAATTCATTTCATGTCATGTAGCGAGAAATTCATGTCATATCCAGAGAATTCATGACAAGTCACTCCCGAGAAATTCATGTCATGGCATGTCCCAAGCGATTCTTGCCATGTCATGTCATGTCAAATCATGTGCCAAGAAATTCATGACATGTCTTGTCCCGAGAAATTCATGCCATGTCATGCCCGAGAAATTCATGTCATGTCATGCCTTGTCCAGAGAAATTCATGTCATGTCATGTCCCGAGAAATCCATGTTATGTCATTTGCCCAGATATTCATGTCATTTCATGTCATGTCCCAAGAAAATCATGTCATTTCATGTCCCAAGAAATTCAGGCCATGTCATGTCCCGAGAAATTCATGTCATGTCATGTCTTCTCCAGAGAAATTCATGTCATGTCAGGTCGCAAGAAATCCATGTTATGCCTTGTCCCCAGAAATTCACGTCATCTCTCTGAAATTCATGAAATGACATGTCCCGAGAAATTCACTTCATGTCATGTCCCAAGAAATTCATGCCTTCCATGTCCCCAGAAATTAATGTCATGTCATGTCTTGTCATGTCCCGAGAAATTCATGCCAAATCAAGTTCCCAGAAATTCATGCCATGTCATGTCCCCAGAAATTTATGTCATGTCATGTCCTGGGAAATTCATGTCATGTCATGTCATGTCCCTAGATAGTATTGTCATGCCATGTCATGTCATTTGCCGAGAGATCCATGTCATGTCAAGTCCCGAGAAATTCATGTCATGTCAGGTCCTGAGAAATTCATGTCATGTCAAGGCATATTCATGTCATCTCATGTGCCCATTGATTTATGTCATGTCATGTCCTGAGAAAGTCACGTCATGTCATGTCCCTAGAGAGTGTTGTCATGTCATGTCATGTCATGTTCCGAAAGATTCATTTCAAGTCATGTCCCGAGATATTCTAGTCATGTCATATCATGTCATGTCCCAAGAACTCATGTCATGCCTTGTCCCAAGAAATTCAGGTCGTGTCATGTCATGTCCCAAGATAGTCATGTCCTGTCAACCCTGAGAAATTCATGTCTTGTCATGTCCAGATAAATTCATGTCATGTCCCAAGAAATCATGTCATGCCTTGTCCCGAGAAATTTATGCCGTGTCATGACATGTCCCAAGAAATTCATCTGCTGTCAACCCTGAGAAATTCATGTCATGTCATGTCCAGAGAAATTCATGCCATATCATGTCCCGAGAAATTCATGTCATGTTATGTCATGTCCAGAGAAATTCATGTCATGTCATGTCCCAAGAAATCCATGTCATGTCGTGGCCCCAGAAATTCATGTCATATCCCGAGAATTCATGACATGTCATATCCCGAGAAATTCATGTCATGTCATGTCCCCAAAAATTCATGCCATGTCATGTCCGCAGAAATTTATGTCATGTCATGACTTGTCATGTCCCGAGAAATTCATGTCATGTCATGTCATCTCCCGAGAAATTCATGTCATGTCATGTCATGTCATGTCCCGCGAAATTCATGTCATGTCTTGTCCACAGAAATTTATGTCATGTCATGTCATGTCCCCTGAAATTCATGTCATATCCCGAGAATTCATGCTGTGTCATTACAGATAAATTCATGTCATGTCATGTCCCCAGAAATTCATATACTCTCATGTCATATCTCAAGAAAATCATGTCATGTCATATCCCGAAAAATTCATGCCATGGCATGTCCCGGGAAATTCATCTCATTTCATGTTTTGTCCAGAGAAATGCATGTCATGTCATGTCCCGAGAAATCTATGTTATGTCAAGTCCCCAAAAATTCGTGTAATATCCCGAGAATTCATGACATGTCATGTCCTGAGAAATTCATGTCATGGCTTGTCCCCAGCAATCTATGTAATGTCATGTCATGTCATGTCCCCTGAAATTCATGTCATATCCCTAGAATTCATGACGTCATGTCCCAAGAAATTCATGTCATGTCATCAGAAATTCATGTCATTTCATGTTGCGAGAAATTCATGTCATATCCCGAGAATTCATGACATGTCATTCCCGAGAAATTCATATCATGTCTTGTCCCGAGAAATTCTTGTCATGTCAGTCATGTGCCATGAAATTCATGGCATGTCATGTCCCGAGAAATTCTTGTCATGTCATGTTATGTCCTCAGAAAATCATGTCATGTCATGTCCCGAGAGATTCTTGTCATGTCATGTAATGTCATGTGCCGAAAATTCATGTCATGTTATGTCCCAAGAAATTCATACCTTGCCATGTCATGTGCCGAGGAAATCATGCAATGTCATGTCCCGAGAATGTATTGTCATGTCATGTCATGTCATGTCCCAAGAAATCATGTCATGCCTTGTCCCAAGAAATTTATGTCGTGTTTTGATATGTCCCAAGAAAGTCATCTCCTGTCAACCCTGAGAAATTCATGTCACGTCATGTCCAGAAAAATTCATGCCATGTCATGTACCCAATAATTCATGTCATGTCATGTCCCTAGAGAGTATTGTCCTGTCATGTCATGTCATGTGCCGAGAGATTCATGTCATGTCATGTCCCGAGAAATTCATGTCATGTCATGTCCCGAAAAATTTATGTCATGTCACGAGAAATTCATTTCATATCCCGAGAATTCATATCATGTCATTTCCGGAGATATTCATGTCATGTCATGTCATGTCCGGAGAAAATCATGTCATTGTCATGTCCTGAGAAATTCTGGTCATGTCATGTAATGTCATGTCCCAAAAACTCATGTCATGATTTGTCCCAAGAAATAAATGTCATGTCCCAAGATATTCATGTCCTGTCAACCCAGTGAAATTCATGTAATGTCATTTCCCCAGATATTCATGTCATGTCATGAAATGTCCCAAGAAAATCATTTCATTTCATGTCCCGAGAAATTCACGCGATGTCATGTCCCGAGAAATTCAAGTCATGTCATGTCTTCTCCAGAGAAATTCATGTCATGTCATGTCACAAGAAATCCATGTTATGCCATGTCCACAGAAATTCACGTCATATCCCGAGAATTCATGAAATGACATGTCCCGAGAAATTCACTTCATGTCATGACCCAAGAAATTCATTCCATGCCATGCCCCCAGAAATTTATGTCATGTCATGTCCTTGGAAATTCATGTTATGTCATGTCCCTAGATAGTATTGTCATGCCATGTCATGTCATTTGCCGAGAGATTCATGTCATGTCAAGTCCCGAGAATTTCATGTCATTTCAGGTCCTGAGAAATTCATGTCATGTCACGAGATATTCATGTCATCTCATGTGCCCATTGATTTATGTCATGTCATGTCCTGAGAAATTCATGTCATGTCATGTCATGTTCCGAAAGATTCATGTCAAGTCATGTCCCGAGATATTCTAGTCATGTCATATCATGTCATGTCCCAAGAACCCATGTCATGCCTTGTCCCAAGAAATTCAGGTCGTGTCATGTCATGTCCCAAGATAGTCATTTCCTGTCAACCCTGAGAAATTCATGTCTTGTCATGTCCAGATAAATTCATGTCATGTCCCAAGAAATCATGTCATGTCTTGCCCCGAGAAATTTATGCCGTGTCATGACATGTCCGAAGAAATTCATCTCCTGGCAACACTGAGAAATTCTTGTCATGTCATGTCCAGATAAATTCATGCCATGTCATGTCCCGAGAAATTCATGTCATATCCCGAGAATTCATGACATGTCATATCACGAGAAATTTATGTCATGCCATGTCCCGAGAAATTCTTGTCATGTCATGTTATGTCCTCAGAAAATCATGTCATGTTATGTCCCAAGAAATTCATATCTTGCCATGTCATGTGCCAAGGAAATCATGCCATGTCATGTCCCGAGAATGTATTGTCATGTAGTTCATGTCATGTCCCAAGAAATCATGTCATGCCTTGATCCAAGAAATTTATGTCGTGTTTTGACCTGTCCCAAGAAATTCATCTCCCAACAACCCTGAGAAATTCATGTCATGTCATGTCCAGAAAAATTCATGCCATGTCATGTGCCCATTAATTTATGTCATGTCATGTCCTGATAAATTCATGTCATGTCATGTCCCTAGAGAGTATTGTCCTGTCATGTCATGTCATGTGCCGAGAGATTCAAGTCATGTCATGTCCCGAGAAATTCATGTCATGTCATGTCCCGAAAGATTCATGTCATGTCACGAGAAATTCATTTCATATCCCGAGAATTCATATCATGTCATTTCCGGAGATATTCATGTCATGTCATGTCATGTCCCGAGAAAATCATGTCATTGTCATGTCCTGAGAAATTCTAGTCATGTCATGTAATGTCATGTCCCAAAAACTCATGTCATGATTTGTCGCGAGAAATACATGTCATGTCCCAAGATATTCATGTCCTGTCAACCCAGTGAAATTCATGTCATGTCATGTCGACAGAAATTCATATAATGTCATGTCATGTCCCACGAAAATCATGTCATGTCATGTCCCGAGAAATTCATGCCATGTCATGTCCCGAGAAATACCTGTCATGTCATGTCTTGACCAGAGAAATTCATGTCATGTCATGTCCCGAGAAATCCATGTAATGTCATGTCCCCAGAAATTCATGTTATTTACTGAAAGTTTATGACATGTCATGTCTTGGGAAATTTATGTCATGTCATGTCCTGAGAAATTCATGCCATGTCATGTCCGCAGAAAGTTATGTCATGTCATGTCTTGTCATGTACCGAGAAATTCATGTCATGTCATGTCACGTCTCAAGAAATTCATGTCATGTCATGTCCCAAGACATTCATGTCATGTCATGTCATGTACACACAAATTTATGTCATGTCATGTCATGTCCCGAGAAATTCATCTCATGTCATGTCTTGTCCAGAGAAATTCATTTCATCTCATGTACCCAATAACTGATGTCATGTCATGTCCCGAGAAATTCATGTCATGTCATGTCGTGTCCCAAGAAATTCATGTCATGTCATTTCCACAGATGGTCATCTCATGTCAATTCGTGTCCCGAGAAATTCAGATCATGTCATGTCATGTCCGGAGATAGTAATGTCATGTCATGTTGTGAAATATTCATCTCATATTCCGGGAATTCATGACATTTCATGTTCTGAGAAATTCATGTTATGTCATGTCCCGAGAATTTCATGTCATATCCCGAGAATTCATGACATGTCATGTCCCGAGATATTCATGTGACGCCATGTCTTGAGAAATTCAGAAGATGTCATGTGCGCAGAAATTCATGTCATATCCCGAGGATTCATGACATGTCATGTCCAAAGAAAATCATGTCATGTCATGTCCCGAGAAATTCATTTCATGACATGTAGCGAGAAATTCATGTCATATCCAGAGAATTCATGACAAGTCACTCCCGAGAAATTCATGTCATGGCATGTCCCAAGCGATTCTTGCCATGTCATGTCATGTCATGTCATGTGCCAAGAAATTCATGTCATGTCTTGTCCCGTGAAATTCATGCCATGTCATGTCCCGAGAAATTCATGTCATGTCATGCCTTGTCCAGAGAAATTCATGTCATGTCACGTCCCGAGAAATCCATGTTATGTCATTTGCCCAGATATTCATGCCATTTCATGTCATGTCCCAATAAAATCATGTCATTTCATGTCCCGAGAAATTCAGGCCATGTCATGTCCCGAGAAATTCATGTCATGTCATGTTTTCTCCAGAGAAATTCATGTCATGTCATGTCGCAAGAAATCCATGTTATGCCATGTCCCCAGAAATTCACATCATATCCCGAGAATTCATGAAATGACATGTCCCGAGAAATTCACTTCATGTCATGTCCCAAGAAATTCATGCCATGCCATGTCTTGTCATGTCCCGAGAAATTCATGCCAAATCAAGTTCCCAGAAATTCATGCCATGTCATGTCCCCAGAAATTTATGTCATGTCCTGTCCTGGGAAATTCATGTCATGTCATGTCCCTAGATAGTATTGTTATGCCATGTCATGTCATTTGCTGAGAGATTCATATCATGTCAAGTCCCGAGAATTTCATGTCATTTCAGGTCCTGAGAAATTCATGTCATGTCACGAGATATTCATGTCATCTCATGTGCCCATTGATTTATGTCATGTCATGTCCTGAGAAATTCATGTCATGTCATGTCCCTAGAGAGTGTTGTCATGTCATGTCATGTCATGTTCCGAAAGATTCATGTCAAGTCATGTCCCGAGATATTCTAGTCATGTCATATCATGTCATGTTCCAAGAACCCAAGTCATGCCTTGTCCCAAGAAATTCAGGTCGTATTATGTCATGTCCCAAGATAGTCATGTCATGTCTTGTACTGAGAAATTTATGCCGTGTCATGACATGTCCGAAGAAATTCATCTCCTGGCAGCACTGAGAAATTCTTGTCATGTCATGTCCAGGTAAGTTCATTCCATGTCATGTCCCGAGAAATTCATGTCATGTCGTGGCCCCAGAAATTCATGTCATATCCCGAGAATTCATGACATGTCATATCCCGAGAAACTTATGTCATGTCATGTCCCCAGAAATTCATGCCATGTCATGTCCCGAGAAATCCATGTCATGTCGTGGCCCCAGAAATTCATGTCATATCCTGAGAATTCATGACATGTCATATCCCGAGAAATTCATGTCATGTCATGTCCCCAGAAATTCATGCCATGCCATGTCCTCAGAAATTTATGTCATGTCATGACTTGTCATGTCCCGAGAAATTCATGTCATGTCATGTCCACAGAAACTTATGTCATGTCATGTCATGTCATGTCATGTCCCCTGAAATTCATGTCATATCCCGAGAATTCATGACGTGTCATTACAGATAAATTCATGTCATGTCATGTCGCCAGAAATGCATATACTCTCATGTCATGTCCCAAGAAAATCATGTCATGTCATATCCCGAGAAATTCATGCCATGGCATGTCCCGAAAAATTCATGTCATGTCATGTTTTGTCCCGAGAAATTCATGTCATGTCATGTCCCGAGAAATCTATGTTATGTCAAGTCCCCACAAATTCGTGTAATATCCCGAGAATTCATGACGTCATGTCCCAAAAAAACTCATGTCATGTCATGTCCTGAGAAATTCATGTCATGGCATGTCCCCAGCAATCTATGTAATGTCATGTCATGTCATGTCCCCTGAAATTCATGTCATATCCCTAGAATTCATGACGTCATGTCCCAAGAAATTCATGTCATGACATGTCATCAGAAATTCATGTCATTTCATGTTGCGAGAAATTCATGTCATATCCCGAGAATTCATGACATGTCATTCCCGAGAAATTCATATCATGTCATGTCCCAAGAGATTCTTGTCATGTCATGTCATGTGCCATGAGATTCATGTCATGTCATGTCCCGAGAAAGTCTGGTCATGTCATGCTATGTCCTCAGAAAATCATGACATGTCATGTCCCGAGAGATTCTTGTCATGTCATGTCATGTCATGTGCCAAAAATTCATGTCATGTTATGTCCCGAGAAATTCATATCATGCCATGTCATGTCCCGGGAATGTATTGTTTTGTCATGTCATGTCCCAAGAAATCATGTCATGCCTTGTCCCAAGAATTTTATGTCGTGTTTTGATATGTGCCAAGAAATTCATCTCCTGTCAACCCTGAGAAATTCATGTCACGTCATGTCCAGAAAAATTCATGCCATGTCATGTGCCCTTTAATTTATGTCATGTCATGTCCTGAGAAATTCATGTCATGTCATGTCCCGAAAAATTTATGTCATGTCACGAGAAATTCCTTTCATATCCCGAGAATTCATATCATGTCATTTCCGGAGATATCATGTCAAGTCATGTCATGTCCCGAAAAAATCATGTCATTGTCATGTCCTGAGAAATTCTAGTCATGTCATTTAATGTCATGTCCCAAAAACTCATGTCATGATTTTCCCAAGAAATACATGTCATGTCCCAAGATATTCATGTCCTGTCAACCCAGTGAAATTCCTGTCATGTCACGTTGACAGAAATTCATATAATGTCATGTCATGTCCCAAGAAAATCATGTCATGTCATGTCCCGAGAAATTCATGCCATCATGTCCCGAGAAATATTGTCATGTCATGTCTCGACCAGAGAAATTTATGTCATGTCATGTCCCGAGAAATCCATGTAATGCCATGTCCCCAGAAATTCACGTCATATCCCGAGAATTCATGAAATGACATGTCCCGAGAAATTCACTTCATGTCATGTCCCAAGAAATTCATGCCATGCCATGTCCCCAGAAATTAATGTCATGTCATGTCTTGTCATGTCCCGAGAAATTCATGCCAAATCAAGTTCCCAGAAATTCATGCCATGTCATGTCCCCAGAAATTTATGTCATGTCATGTCCTGGGAAATTCATGTCATTTCATGTCCCTAGATAGTATTGTCATGCCATGTCATGTCATTTGCCGAGAGATTCATGTCATGTCAAGTCCCGAGAAATTCATTTCATGTCAGGTCCCGAGAAAATCATGGCATGTCACGAGATATTCATGTCATCTCATGTGCCCATTGATTTATGTCATGTCATGTCCTGAGAAATTCATGTCATGTCACGTCCCTAGAGAGTGTTGTCATGTTATGTCATGTCGTGTTCCGAAAGATTCATGTCAAGTCATGTCCCGAGATATTCTAGTCATTTCATATCATGTCATGTTCCAAGAACTCATTTCATGCCTTTTCCCAAGAAATTCAGGTCGTGTCATCTCATGTCCCAAGATAGTCAAATCCTGTCAACCCTGAGAAATTCATGTCTTGTCATGTCCAGATAAATTCATGTCATGTCCCAAGAAATCATGTCATGCCTTGTCCCGACAAATTTATGTCGTGTCATGACATGTCCCAAGAAATTCATCTCCTGTCAACACTGAGAAATTCATGTCATGTCATGTCCAGAGAAATTCATGCCATGTCATTTCCTGAGAAATTCATATCATGTTATGTCATGTCCAGAGAAATTCATGTCATGTCATGTCCCGAGAAATCCATGTCATGTCGTGGCCCCAGAAATTCATGTCATATCCCGAGAATTCATGACATGTCATATCCCGAGAAATTTATGTCATGTCATGTCCCCAGAATTTCATGCCATGTCATGTCCCCAGAAATTTATGTCATGTCATGACTTGTCACGTCCAGAGAAATTCAGGTCATGTCATGTCATCTCCCGAGAAATTCATGTCATGTCATGTCATGTCCCGAGAAATTCATGTCATGTCATCTCCACAGAAATTTATGTCATGTCATGTCATGTCATGTCATGTCCCCTGAAATTCATGTCATATCCCGAGAATTCATGATGTGTCATTACAGATAAATTCATGTCATGTCATGTCCCCAGAAATTCATATACTCTCATGTCACGTCCCAAGAAAATCATGTCATGTCATATCCCGAGAAATTCATGCCATGGCATGTCCCGAGAAATTCATGTCATGTCATGTTTTGTCCAGAGAAATTCATGTCATGTCATGTCCCGAGAAATCTATGTTATGTCAAGTCCCCAAAAATTCGTGTAATATCCAGAGAATTCATGACATGTCATGTCCCAAAAAAACCCATGTCATGTCATGTCCTGAGAAATTCATGTCATGGCATGTCCCCAGCAATCTGTGTAATGTCATGTCATGTCATGTTCCCTGAAATTATTGTCATATCCCTAGAATTCATGACGTCATGTCCCAAGAAATTCATGTCATGTCATGTCATCAGGAATTCATGTCATTTCATGTTGCGAGAAATTCATCTCTTATCCCGAGAGTTTATGACATGTCATTCCCGAGAAATTCATATCATGTCATGTCCCAAGAGATTCTTGTCATGTCATGTTATGTGCCATGAAATTCATGTCGTCATGTCCCGAGAAATTCTTGTCATGTCATGTTATGTCCTCAGAAAATCATGTCATGTCATGTCCCGAGAGATTCTTGTCATATCATGTCAAGTGCCAATAATTCATGTCATGTTATGTCCCAAGAAATTCATATCTTGCCATGTCATGTGCCAAGGAAATCATGCCATGTCATGTCCCGAGAATGTATTGTCATGTAGGTCATGTCATGTCCCAAGAAATCATGTCATGCCTTGTCCCGAGAAATTTATGTCGTGTTTTGACATGTCCCAAGAAATTCATCTCCCGTCAACCCTGAGAAATTCATGTCATGTCATGTCCCGAAAAATTCATGCCATGTCATGTGCCCATTAATTTATGTCATGTCATGTCCCGAGAAATTCATATCATGTCATGTCCCATGAGATTCTTGTCATGTCATGTTATGTGCCATGAAATTCATGTCGTCATGTCCCGAGAAATTCTTGTCATGTCATGTTATGTCCTCAGAAAATCATGTCATGTCATGTCCCGAGAGATTCTTGTCATGTCATGTCATGTGCCAATAATTCATGTCATGTTATGTCCCAAGAAATTCATATCTTGCCATGTCATGTGCCAAGGAAATCATGCCATGTCATGTCCCGAGAATGTATTGTCATGTAGGTCATGTCATGTCCCAAGAAATCATGTCATGCCTTGTCCCGAGAAATTTATGTTGTGTTTTGACATGTCCTAAGAAATTCATCTCCTGTCAACCCTGAGAAATTCATGTCATGTCATGTCCAGAAAAGTTCATGCCATGTCATGTGCCCATTAATTTATGTCATGTCATGTCCTGAGAAATTCATGTCATGTCATGTCCCTAGAGAGTATTGTCCTGTCATGTCATGTCATGTGCCGAGAGATTCAAGTCATGTCATGTCCCGAGAAATTCATGTCATGTCATGTCCCGAAAGATTCATGTCATGTCACGAGAAATTCATTTCATATCCCGAGAATTCATAACATGTCATTTCCAGAGATATTCATGTCATGTCATGTCATGTCCCGAGAAAATCATGTCATTGTCATGTCCTGAGAAATTCTAGTCATGTCATGTAATGTCATGTCCCAAAAACTCATGTCATGATTTGTCGCGAGAAATACATGTCATGTCCCAAGATATTCATGTCCTGTCAACCCAGTGAAATTCATGTCATGTCATGTCGACAGAAATTCATATAATGTCATGTCATGTCCCACGAAAATCATGTCATGTCATGTCCTGAGAAATTCATGCCATGTCATGTCCCGAGAAATACCTATCATGTCATGTCTTGACCAGAGAAATTCATGTCATGTCATGTCCCGAGAAATCCATGTAATGTCATGTCCCCAGAAATTCATGTTATTTACTGAGAGTTTATGACATGTCATGTCCTGGGAAATTTATGTCATGTCATGTCCTGAGAAATTCATGCCATGTCATGTCCGCAGAAAGTTATGTCATGTCATGTCTTGTCATGTCCCGAGAAATTCATGTCATGTCATGTCACGTCCCAAGAAATTCACGTCATGTCATGTCCCAAGACATTCATGTCATGTCATGTCATGTACACACAAATTTATGT